>NC_068363.1:15625818-15753318 GCF_020536995.1 Dreissena polymorpha | reverse complement strand
TGACGCATGTTGCTTTTAATCTTGTTAATTATTAAATAAGTTTATGAATTATTAAATAAGTTTATGTATCGACACCATCCGAAGATGGTGTGATGAAGTCAACTCATAGTAGGATGGTTTTAATGGTTTTTAATTAAATATTGCATTAGTGTAATCCTATAGATGCGGTTGTGTTCATTTGTTCTTCATTATAATGATTTCAAGATTTATATTTCCTACTATATTTCCCGAAATAAAATGTCATAATGTGAGTGGAAAGTCTGTGCCAGCCATAATATCAGTCATACCGTGAACCTATTTAAAGTACGAAAATAGGGCAAAATTATTGTAAACTGTCAAACCCCCTCGCATTTGTTGCGTTAAGTTTGTAAGTTGATCTTATTGTTGTAGCCAACACATATAGTTGGACGTAAACAATAGACAAAGTTACAGAGCATCATGGTAAACGAAAAAAAAATCACATTATATGTATGTTGTTTTAATCAATATGGACACTCAAGTAGAGATCGGTATACTTTCCTTTGTAAATAAAATAGTTTTCGACTTATTTTCGTTGATGGTTTTGTAACATATCTTCTGGACGTTTATTCTTGATTGTAATCATCGGCGTGTAATCTGTTTTGAACAATAATGGTAAGTTAATATACATACTGTAAAATCAACGTGATTGCCTGCGACTAAGTATACCATATTGAAGACAACATTTATAAAAACACGTTATGTGTAAAAAAAAAATTCATATACCAGTTTAAGTAAAAACAAAACTAACTACACGCTATGTTTATTTCTTTAACTGAGTTAAACCACGTTTATAACTGCTTGCTGTATCTCGTGTATGCATAATTTATACCAATGACAACAGTTATAACTGCAAGCTGCGTCCTGTGTATATATATGTTAGGCTACTTGAAGGACAACACTTACAAATGCACGGTATGTCATCGCGTATACGTGAACGCTTTGTTAGATATGGTAATATCAGTCAAGCTGTTAGATGGACAATTCTAATTACTTTTTATATATCAGTTATACCAGTTCAAGGAAAACGCTAATAGATGCAAGCTCTATGATGGTAAAACATCAATTAAATCAGTTTATGAATACAAGTCCCTCGTAGTCTCAATTCTACTATACAGCTGCAAGACTTGGACGCTTCACGCGGACACTAAACGCAGGATAAAGTTATTTGAGCAAAAATGTCTTTGAAGACTGCTCCGCATCTGCTTCATGGAGTGCAAGATCAACGAGTGCGTCCGGAACATGACTGCAACACTTGTTGGTCCACAAGAGCCCCTACTCAAACGACAAAAGCTGGCTTGGAGGTCGAGGACAAGGCCGTCAGAAGAAGAACTGGATGGACAATGTAAATGATAAGACATCCCTTCCCACGGATGAATAACTCTCAGAAGCACACAACTGACCTGACTTGAGGAGGATTTCTGTATCTTAGTCCCTTATTTCTCCCCAGCGGCCAAGCCAGTCAAGGGAATGATGATGATGATGATGTTGATGATGATGATGATGATGATGATGATGATGATGATGATGATGATGACGATGATGATGATGATGATGATGGTGGTGATGATGATGATGATGATGATGATGATGATGATGGTGATGATGATGATGATGATGATGATGATGATGATGATGATGATGATGATGATGATGATGATGATGATGATGATGATGATGACGACGATGATGATGATGATGATGATGATGATGATGATGATGATGATGATGATGATGATGATGATGATGATGATGATGATGATGATGATGATGATGATGATGATGATGATGATGATGATGATGATGATGATGATGATACAAGGTACAAGATTTCAAAAGGTGTCTCGACTTTTAGTTGTTATTTCACTATATTCTGTCGGAAATGTAGGACTTGTTGCAGACTTCGAGAACCAAGTTAGGACATGGTCTGGTGTGATGCGGACATTTTAATTTTGTTACATAGTCTTTTGGATGTTAGCATTTACCACTTGATGGGCGACGCATCGGTGCTTATGATCTAACTTGTAGGCAAACTCAAATTAAAGTGAAGGAGGTGCAGCTGGGACGATTAATTGTGAAAAGGTTATATTTCAATAATTAACTTTGGATTTGATATATAATAAGTAAATAATATATTTAAAGGTACATTCAGCATAATTATGTACTAAGAAAAGAAGTAAGAATAAAGAATCGGCATACATTATTTATTGTTTTCTAATTATATTCCCATAGTTGCAAAACATCGAGTGCACCCCCGCTCCCGAATGGTAGCGCCGTGCCAACACTACTCACTGTGATAAACTTATTGACCCCATCGCGAACTTCAAAAATGTGAACCTTCAAAGAAAAACGATTGCAATTGCAATATGCAAGCCATACACATAGACTTACCGAAAAAGCGGTTTTATTTGCTACATTAGTCGAAGGTCACCACGATTTTAAGGACACTACGTGTGGGGTGTCTTTTCAGCTAGTATTCATTGCGGATAAAAAGCATTTAATGTAGATGGATTCTTTGTTTGTAATTATTACAATAGACATCTTGCTAATTTATACGACCACTATAGTCATTCAAATAACCACATGTCCATCGTAAAACTGTCCTTGTTTCCGTTCATTATTGCCTTGTACATTAAAAATGCTTTTGCTATAAGTTGATATATTACGCTAGATCTTTGTAAAAGCAAGTGACATAACTTTTTGACGTATATGTGATTCATTGTAACTATGTGGCTTGCATACCCTATTCGACGTCTTCATAATGTTATAAACATATATACGGGAATGTAATAAATAAATATAAAATAGCGAAATAACAAGGATAACATTACGAGCTAGATTTATTAATATTAACCCATTTGTGCCTAGCGTCCAGAAAAAAAGGCCTTGGCAAACAGCCCAGAACGTCTCATCAGGGTTCGCGCTGTTTGCTAAAAAGAATTTCTGTAAGAAATATTCTAAATATAGAAATAAATATACTAGACAACCCTTATTTTGGAAATAAATTGATCCAATTTAGAAAGATGGGAGAGTCCACTAGGAATGGGTTTTTATTTGCAATTTATTATTTATTGCACAAACACCTAAAAAAATTTTTAAATATTTGTCATAAATAATAATTATCATATCAGTACATGTATATGCTATCATATCATTAATAATTGCATGACAGAAACACATACATACATTTGCTTTATGACCTTAACAAACCGGTGTATTCTGATAGTATACATCATTGTGTAACAAAAGTATATTTGATATTTATTTGCAACGTGTAGTTTATGTGTGTGTATATGTCGATCATTACTAGTATTATTCTGTTGTGGATAAAGTACTCAATGAAATAAAAAGTATATTTGTATAATTTATTAGTATCCTATTGATTTTGACGAAGGAAATCAAAACTAAACGATGTATACAATAAATGGATAACCAATAACCACCTGTGACTCGCCTGCATGAAATGACTGATGCATTTATGTGCTTGTGAGTGCAACATAATCCTGATCCTTGGCGCGGTGTTTAGTTCGTCTTTTTGCATGTGAGTGGTTTTCTAGTGTTCTATGTTTGCTTAAGTCTGGCTTACGATAACCGTATACATTGAAATTTCACACAAAAACTCGTGTTACCTGTTTTGTTTTGTGTAAATGATCAGGTATTTTAACAGCTCTTACGATTTTGTCTATATAAGGTATTTGTTCTCGTTAACGAAGACACGTAAAAGTATCCATACGTAGTTACATAAGGAATTTCAATCATTGAGACTTATTGTATAATATATGGTCACTTGTGAAAAATAGTTAATTATAATAAACAGTATGTTGCGGAAATATATTTGTCAATGCAATAATTTATAAGATAAAAATCGTGATTAATAAATTGTAAGAATAATCATTTGGCGATCGCTAAGAAGTAAACGCGATTTTGTTTTCGCGAAAAATAGTTAAGGTAAAGAGGTAATATGCCACTATAGTTTTCCTGTCTGAAAAATGAATGAATGTTCATTAGTGGGATATCGATTTAATACAGATTTTTCATGGAAACTTCAGTGCACAAAAGTTGGTTAATCTGCTTGATCAAAAAACTAGCGCACGTATTGTTTTCCTCGATATGAAAGCTCCGCTGTCAATCGAAGCAATCTTAGTTATCTACATTAAAGTGTAATGATATTAGTCGCTCAAGAAGGATTCATTCAGTATCTTGACTAATTATCTTGAAAAGAAGCATGAACAAGAACATTGATATAATAACAATCTGAAGACAGCAAACTTTATTGACTACTGCAATGTGCGCCAGTTTGTTTTGACAGCTTTGAACCTGATCAATCGTCTTCTAAACTTAATGAGTGTACCGATACTCTTCATTTGTTAATAACACACAATATTTTTACTTTAACTAATCGTATATTTTTAAATTTTAACCAATCTTATCTTTTCCTATGCAATTAAGGGGCGTATTGACCCGATTATTATCAATAAGCATATTATTAGGTCATTAGATAATATTATAGTCAATGGAGATGTAACTCCACCCCATTTCCATGCAGTATGTATTGAAAAAAGGACTGAAGGAATTGGATGCAAGTTTCTTGATGCTTCACTATTTATGTCATTTATTATCTGTATATGTTGAGACATATAGGATTGATGCTTACCAATCAACCCATATAAATATATACTATATTTTGTACCTACTTACGATCATATACACACGTTAAGTAATACTGACATTAAAGGATCTTGTAAAATTATTTTTCTTTAGAACATTAACCCTTTCAGTGCGGGAACCGAATTTTGAAGGCCTTTGCGAACAGTTTGGATCCAGATGAGACGCCACAAAACGTGGCGTCTCATCAGGATCCAAACTGTTTGCTATTCTGATAATATTCTTTGAAAAAAATCGAAGAAAATGCTAATTTTAGAAATTCAGCAGACGACATTTTAGCAGACGACAAATTTCCCAGCATGCAAAGGGTTAACAAACAAAATGTATGATTGTTCGAGTCCACACCCAGCGCATGTTTAATTATGTTTTTTAATGCATACGTTTACATTAAATGCAAAAGTAGCAGAAAAACAAAATCCAGAACAAGGCTTTTGCTATTGTATTGATATTTGTTACATGTAGCCCCCAAATAAAAATAATTTGTCCAACCATTTCACCAATTGTTAGCTTTTACTCTTCGATCACTTAATTCAATGTTGTATCTTGACCGTTTCGATCGCGCATGTTCAAAATAGGTTTTGATTTATATAATTTAATTGATTATCTGATATTAATATAGAGTGTTTTGTAAGAATAAATTACACGTCGAGGCTGTACTTAAGCTTCATGTCTATAATTATGAAATTATCTTTGATTTGATGCAATTATTTGTGTACATCTTTCGTTCTTTTTGTATCAATATAAAAATATTTTAACGAATATCTGCTGATAATTTCGGTTTGATAATGGTTTCGTTTCTATTAATTGCTTACATGATTGACATAAGTTTTGTATCGACTGAATAAGGCCCGTTGAGAGTCGACATTCGTACATATTTTGTATTATAAAATAATCACCTTCCCTCATTTTAAAATGCTGAAATCAAGATAAGTTACATTAGGATCAATAATTCTTATTATAATAATTATTTAATCATATGTGAACCGAAGCGCTTCGTAGCTCAGTTTTCATATTTGTATACTCAACAGACTATACTTAGTTTGCGATACCAATTATGTTATTTTACCCATTTATGCCTAGCGTCTAGAAAAAAGGCCTTGGCAAACAGCGAAGACCGCATGGTGCGGCGTCTCATCGGGGTTTGCGCTGTTTGCTTAAAGGAATTTCTGTAAGAAATATTCTAAATATAGAAATAAATATACTAGAACTCGCTAATTTTGGAAATAAATTGATCCGATTTAGAAGGATGGGAGAGTCCACAATGCATAAATGGGTTAAGTAAGAACGTTTTCTATAAAGGTATCGTAACATTACGATCACATGGTTAATAATATTTGAGTCATTAAACACTTATTCAGGTCTAAATTCAAACATTCTATGTCACCATTATACACTGAATTATAACAACCTGTAAGTAAATAAACTTTTCTTTAATTTTATTAAAATGTGCATACAAATTGTTTTTATGTTTATTTTTATTTTTTGCCGCTTCAACACTATTTATCCACACGCTTTTCGAAAAAAAAACTTGGGATTATGTGGTTATCTCTGCCGTCTGTCTGTCCGTCCGTCCTGGCCACTATCTCCTCCTACACTATTAGCACTAGAATCTTGAGACAAACACACATGGTAGCTATGAGCATATGTTCGACGATGCACTGTTTTGAATTTTGATCTGACCCCTGGACCAAAAGTTATCGGGGTTGGGGTGGGGCCTTGTCAGAGATTTTCCTGCGACCGCGATACGAAAAAGGCGCATAACTACTGTGTCCCTTCAGATATTGCTTTCATATTTGATATGCATATGTATCTATACAACACCTTTCCATGCGCATACAATTTTTACCCCCGTGACCTTGAACCTGAACTTAAGGTCAGTGTTCAGGTTTCGAAATCTGCGACCGCGATTCGAAAAAGGCCCATAACTACTGTGTCCCTTCATATATTGCTTTCATATTTGAAATGCATGTGTATTTGGACAACACCTTTCCATGCGCATAAATTTTTTGACCCCTGTGACCTTGACCTTGAACTTGAGGTCAGCGTTCAGGTTTCGAAATATGCGAACGAGATTCGAAAAAGGCTCAAACCTAATGTGTCCCTTCAGATATTGCTTGTATATTTGGTACGCATGTGTATCTGGACAACACCTTTCCATGCGCATGCAATGCTTGAACTTGGGATCAGCGTTCAGGTTTTGAAATCTGCTACCGCGATTCAAAAAAAGCTCATAAAGTTTTTGTCCTTGCAGATATTGCTTTAATATTTGGTGCGTATGTGTATTTTGACAAGACCTTTCCATGGGCATAAAAATTTGACCCATGTGATCTTGACCTTGAACTAAAGGTCCGCGTTTAGGTTTTGAAATCTATTATGTGGTTATCTCTGCCGTCCGTTCGTCTGTCCGTCCTGGCCGCTATCTCCTCCTACACTAGTAGCACTAGAACCTTAAAACTTACACACACGATAGCTATGAGCATATGTGCGACTGTGCACTAATTGGAATTTTAATCTGACCTCTGGGTCAAAAGTTATGGGGGTTGGGGTGTGGCCGGGTCAGAGATTGTCACTCATTTTTTAAGGTTATTTTACATTAAATTCTTAATTTCTTCACCCATTTACGTCAAATTGATACTGAACATCTTTCATGACAAAACGGTCAATCTCAACTATGCATGGCCCCATTACCAACCCTGGTGCGCCCCTGGGTAAAATATGCGGCGTGGGGATACGCGTCGGCCTCTGCCGCGCAATTTCTAGTTTTGTCATATAATGGCGGTCAGTAAAGCAACTTACTCTTTTTCTAGGTCAGCAGCTTAATCAGTACTAGGTATACATACTTGTGTCAGCCACTAAATAATTGCTTATTTCAATCAGAGGTAGAAATAGAAATAGCAATCATTTGTTTGCGAATATTGTGTTTACACATGCACACGTACCAGTCACATTACGTTATTCTGAAACTATGGATCATATATATTTCTTTATATACGGAATATCATACAACTGGTTTTCCCAGGGGTAGATTCGCATGATTTGTGCCCTTAATACTTGAGTAAATACATGTACACGACGTTGACAATTCAATAAGGGTTTGTCGCATAACCGGTATTTAACTGATCAACAGCTAACAAAAATACAAATACACAGGTATTCTTGTAAATACTTTGGTGTGAACAAATAATATCGAACCAAGTATCTACCATGGAAAGAAATTATGAGGGCCTAATCCTCGCATTAGCTATCAAAAGAAAGTGAACTTAGTAGAACACTCGAACTTAGGCATGGATGTTTAGTTCATTGTTCAACAAAGCATGGTGTGAAGTCTTTACAAAAATTAACTTTGATTTAAGGTGTAAAAAGCTTGATGTTGATGCATAAAAAATCAATTTACTATTAAACCAAAATGCATATATGTCTTTAAATAAGCCTACATATGTGTTTGAATCCTCGTGATATTAAATTAATCCAGTTCACACATAGCAAGTGCGTGTGCTCGTCAATTAACGAAAGCGTTGTACTTAGCCCCTAATAGCTTAAACACGCACGTAGAAGAGCTCATGATTGTTGTTATCGAAAACATACAAGAAACTCGTCATTTTTATAATCAAAGCTGCCTTACGTGTACGTGTAGTTATGTATTAAACAGAAACAGCGCATAAAGCTTTGTGAGCCAAACATATTATAAACCAAATGTTGAAATAAGCAAACACATGTATGTCAATTAAGTAATGCATGAACATATAAATACAATTTCAGCCTTGTGTATAATCAAATTAAAAGGAATATATTTGCAAATGGCTTATATGCCAATTGCAGCCCGCGTAGCTTCAGACCAAGCATGCAATTGTGCATTCTGGTCAGGAGCTATCATGTCAATTATAACAGAACAGACAGAACAGAATTTTTATTTTGACTTAAGCATAACAAGCTTATCGTCATATACAAATACATGATAATGTTACAGACATGCGTGATGAATATAAATAATAACATTGTATAAATTACATTCATCAATTCATAAATCACTCATCACTGGAGAGTGAGAGTGCTCTAATTGCAAGTTATAATGTGACATGGAATACATATAAAAACATAACCACATTTGATACATCCATGGTTAACAAACAACGTGTACCTAGCAAAGTACACTCAATTGTTAGTATAAGCTATAGTTCTTCTTAACAATCATGTGATAATAAACAAAGTGTTATCTCTTTTTTTGAAACATGATATACAATAGATGGCTAACTTTCTAAGTGTCGTTTTCTTACTACTATTAAGGAGTTTAATAAATTTGAACATACTAGGTCGCTTGTAATAGAATTCTGGGATATATTTGATTCTTTCTTCTAGGTATAACGGACATATTAGTATGAAATGGTACTCATCTTCGATATCGTTACAGCTACACAAGGGGCATATTCTTTCGTTCCTGTCAATATTATGATGTCTGCCTGTTTCAATTAACAATTTATGAGATGAGAGACGCATTTTGGCAATAATCCTTCTATGTTTTTTGTTTTCAATTAAATCTAAATATGATGACCTTTCGAATGTAGGTTTCAATTCATTATACAAATATAACGATGTTATAAAATCACGCAATATTTCGTGGTCTCATACGAGGGAAGCATTAAAGTGATTTCTAGGGCATCGATATCTAACTTCCAAGAGGAATTGTGATTCATTAAAGAATAATAGTGGTCAAATAAAACACCGCGTTGGTCGTCTTAGAATAGTTAAATGAAGAATACAAGTAAACTCAAAACTGTTCTGTGTACAGATCACAAGCGCTCATGTGTGCTTTAAATTTTATTTTCTGCTTGGCATCAGTTGTCCGCCAATAGGATCGACTAATATTAATTGATTGTGTTGGCTTTTTTAATCATTTATTATATTATCGTATTGTTGCATACGATAAGCACGATAGTTATTTAAATTTGTTTAATGTTCGCATTTGTTTACTTAATAGATGGTTTAAAACAAAGATGATGTCTGATAACATTGTGTTGACTTAAACGCCGTACTCAATAGAAAACCATGTAAGGTGTTAATATTTTTATATGTTTTATATTATTATATTTTGTTTTGAAAAGGCTCGATTAATTATTAAAGTGTAATTAATAGTTTATTACAAATACCCCTTTTTATGTTACGTACAGGCATCGTTAAATTACTCGGATTTTCTTATGAATAGAAACAAGTGATAATTGTCTAAGAGAAGCTTTCTAATAACGTGTTTTCGTGTCTGTGGTCTCATATCAAAGAATACAACTTTTTGGGTCGATCAGTTTCGATATTATTGTGTGTGATATATGTTTATATAATACTTTGCATTTTGACTCGGTACACGGAATCGTTTGGGGAAGACACAATGGGCTATCGACACACGTCGATAGAACAGTATTGCTTTCAATATGAGAGACAAAAACTACCGACAAATATAGTGTCATGATAAGACGGAAATCGTTTCAATATCTAACCACAAATGTTTGCCGTACTCTTCAGTCGGTATGGAAGTCGGTCATGAAATACTGACATGCTACCGAAATTTTCCAGTTTGCTCTATAAAAAAAACAGGTTGTCTTCAATTTCCTATCGAAAAGTGTTGTGCTCAAATGTTCCGTTTATAATAAACAATGATATCTTTTATAGATCCGCGTCATGCGAAAATGGGTCGTATACCATATGTGGCTAGCATAGCTATGGTCCAGCCTGCGCATCGCGCAGTAGGTAAGCAGATGCATAATGAGGCGCCGAAACCTTGCGCAACTGCGCAGACAGGGCTTAAGCTACGCTAGCTAAAACACCATAATAAATATTTTCGCAGAACGCGGCATTTTTTGCATGCGTTATGTGGGGTGAAAAAAGGTCATAAAAATCATCCGCATAATTGCGTAATATATAGGCAATCTATAGGCTTGTCTAGGTTTTCTAACCGCTAAGCCACGTGACTAAAATGGTCGGAGCGATCATCGTCCAGGCGAGATATTAATTATGGTGTGGTTCATTCTTTGTTAGACTCTCAGACTTTTGCTTAGCGTCAACCTAGATATACGTTGAATTTCTTTTTTCATCTTTGTAATCATACGTGGAGTTTGTGTGAATCCTGTCTAAAATTATGAGAGATTGTAAATAAATGGCATTTTCCTTATTTTTTTCAAAATCTTTCCACTGTAGACAATTAAAAGTAAATAACATTGGTGTTCAAAAGTCGAACTTCATGTCCTGTAACTGTAAGTAATATTAAAAACGTTCACAAAGTGAACGTCTGGAGTGCCTTAAGCGGTTTGATTTTGATATTCTAAAGTCATCACATTGACCAAGAAAATGTTGTTTCACGTTGACTGCAGAGTGACCAATTGCGTGTCAACAGCGAAAGTTATCTATGGATTATCCGGGAACTATCGCTAATTGATACACTCACATATTCCTGATAGATAGTAGCATGAGTAGGAGACGCTCCTAACTACGATGAATAATTGACACCTGCAAACTCGTGTTCCATTGTCTGAAGTTTCCAATAACTGCATTACTGCTTTGATGTTATCATGCTTCAATCGAGGCCACCCTCGTACTTTCCACAACCACTGATCAAAGACAACCTAGTTTATGAAGGCCATTATCTATTGAAATGCTGTGTCTGCGACTTTGCTTTGTTTTAGCGCACCTATAAACAAATTGTTCATGATTGGTGAGTCTTTTATCCGATGTGTACCGTGCGTTAATATCTAGCTTGTCAATACTTTAGACGTTTCGTGTATTGCATCATCTTCATCAGAAATTTGGTCTGAATACTAGTAACAAAGATATCTCGGCATAGCCTGAAACTGCGAAACGTGGGTCTTAAACTAGGTCAAGGTCAAGAAGATGAACCTTATGAACCGTATTTGTTGTTTGTTTTGTCCGAGCAACATTTAACTTGGTCAAAATAGTACCTCAGTTAATAATTTCCTTGGT
This sequence comes from Dreissena polymorpha, assembly GCF_020536995.1. Lineage (NCBI taxonomy): Eukaryota > Metazoa > Mollusca > Bivalvia > Myida > Dreissenidae > Dreissena > Dreissena polymorpha. The sequence goes on along the minus strand of NC_068363.1, from coordinate 15,741,672 downwards.
CGAGATTAAAAATGGTTTCGCTTCGTTGGTTGATTACATGGGGGTGGGGAGGTAAGTTCATCTTTATGGCTACACCCAGCACAAAAAAATCTTTAATAAAAAACGCCCTTTGTCCCTGACCTGACACACTTAAGGGATCAATACCAAGACCCCACAGTTGCTAAGCGGACACCATATCCACTACGCCGAAGCCACTGAACCAACTTTGAATAGCATAGGCTAAAAAAGCACGCAATTATAAGATATAAGATCTTAAAGCTTGGCTGATATAAAACACTCTTATCATCAAGCAAAAAAATGTAATTTAATTCTTTGGATGCATGACTTTTTTATTGAAAGTCGTGTAATGTTGTGTACACAATAATTTCCATATTTGTATTACATTACAAGCTTTTGCCCGTAAATAATGTAGCACCTATTATCATATTAACTTACATTACTAATAGAGATTGAGTAAAACAGAACATTTAGTAATAAATAACAATTGTGTATTTAGTATTTACTTTTATTTAAGATTGAGATGAATATTTATTCTGTGCATATTGGAATAAATACCCCTGTATTGTTATATTAAGTGAGTAACAAACGTTTCACTAAAAGCTTACCAAAAGACCCATTAAGCATCTTAGTTTAATCAATGCGCACATAACCATGATATAATTCGAATACTACCACAGTCGCACACGCATGCAGATTAGAATCGAGACGCGAGCTTACCGTTGGTTATTACCCCGATATATCAACGGTTGTTTAAAGTGACGTAGCTTTTTATGAATTAAGACGACGTCATTTGATTTTTATTGTTGTGGTGACGTCACGTTTTCGCGGAAAAGTGGGAGACGTTCGATTAATATAATTCTAATTTGTAACATTTAAAGCCTCTTTAACGCTCAAAATCAACGAAAATTTCGTAAAGTATTTCGTAAAATAAAGTTAACATCTAAACAATCAGTGTTCCATATAGCAATAGCCACAATTTCAACGCTAGATGTGATATGATTACATAGCTTTTTGTATATACAAAATGCTCGTTTTTTTTGTGACAATTAATTCCATTTAAATTTCCCGCGAATATATCTATTCATACGACACACGAACACTAAAATGGTACCATGTTAGTATCCATGTGTCGTATTTATAGATATCGTTGCGGGAAATTAAAATGGAATCACATATGCAATACAATATATATATATATAAATAAATAAATAAATATATATATTCATACATTACTTGATTGACTTATTAACTAACTTCAACATTTAGTTTCTAACAAGTTTGGCTCACATAGCTTCATGCGTTGAATATGTTTAATACAAAACTACAAGTAAGGCAGCTTTGATGATAAAAATGACGCATTTCTGGTACGTTTTCGATGACTGCAAACATAAGCTCTTGTACGTGCTTGTTTAAACAGATAGGATTAAGTACAACGCTTTCGCTAATTGATCAGCAGACGCACTTGCTACATGTATGTGTTTACTGGATTTATTTAATTTTTTTTTTTTTTTTTTTTTTTTTTTTTTTTTTTTTTTTTTAAATAAGAAAACTTTATTTACCTCGTCAATAGGTATGTGTAGGTCGAGGCCATCCTACTCCATACCTTACAAAAATTATGTGTTAGTAGCAATTAAATACAGCCTGTGTTAGTATACAACTAAATGATTTGCACGTTTATAAACAGCGGATGCAAGTTTATATTTAGCAATGTACAGTGTATGCATGTATGCATGTATACATAGATACATAGTAGATGACAAACTTTGTGAAAGCACAGAAAATACAAGTAGCAACTATACTTTCTATATAACACAGGGATCTTCATACTTAATATGGAGATTTGTACTACACATATCATTGTTTTCTTTTGTAAAAGGTAAAGAAAGTGTAGATTTGAACAAACAAAATATGTGAAAACAAAACCACAGTGTATAGTTGAAATTATTCATTTCAGTGCACATCAATGTAAAGCAAGTACATTTTAAGTTATGGGTTCATTGATTAATAATCTTACAACTGACCAATTTGGAAATTCCGATCCTTGGCAAATGGTGTGCTTTTGAATTTCCCATGCTAGTTGAAAACTATTTTTTAGCCCTGGTACTGTTGGGATTTTACTATGTTTTTTACAGATAAAAACATACCTTTTCATTTCAAGAAATAAAATATTAATGGGGGTCATTTTTTCAGAACAAATCCCAAGTAGAACATCTTGGCAAGAGATGTTGGGAAAATTGATGTTGTTTAGATTCATTGAATATTTGATATAGTTGATAATGGGTTGAATGTGTTCACATTCCCAGAAAAGATGAGTTAAGGTTTCCTCATGTTTTTTACAAAAAGAACATAGATTGTCGTTAACAATTTTCATTTTATATAACAGAGATTTTGTACCCAAGATTCTGTGTACAATTCTAGTTTGAAGCCATTGTATATATGTATCTCTGGAGTTTTCAAAAACAAAGTTATGTACAAACTTCCAGTCAATGTTATTAAATATTTCATTCCACTTATTTTGACATGTAGGTTTTTCTTTATTAAATGTATATGTGCTATATATTGATTTATTTGGTTTTGCTTTAAAAAGAATAACATTCAGATAGGAAGAGAAAAATACTCCAGTGGTGTTTGACTTGTTAACAGTAGCAAAACTTGATTTTTTAATAAAATCTGATACAGTTCTTTTAACTCCTTCATAGAATAAAAAATTTAGCACTTTTCCAGTGTAATTCTCAATATCATTCTTGGTCTTAAACCCTCCAGAGGTACATAATATGTCCCTAACAAGTCTAATTCCTCTTTCATACATGTTCTTATCATAAATGCAATTCATACCAATTTTAAAGTTGTCATTGTAAAATAATGGCATATTTAATACATCATCAAATGTACAAATCTTAAATGTGTTAACATATATGCTATAGTAATTAAGAACATCTTTCCAAAATGTGTTAGTTAATCTTTTAACAATTTTTTGCACATATGCATTACCCATATTTAACATTTTTTTAACATCAAACAGTGAATAGACTAATACAAAGCATTTACCTGTACATAGTGCAAGTTTCTTTATCCATGTTAGCTTCATACTTTTTTCAAATGAGTATATATCTATCATATTCAGCCCTCCCTCTTCATAAGGTTTGATAAGAATATTGTGTTTGATTTTTAAAGGACCATCCCATATGAAGTTGTAAAAACAATTATGTATTTGATTTAATATATGTACTCCTGGACTGGGAAGAGCAATAAATAAATGAGTGAAAAGGGGGAGTAACATGGATTTAACTACAGTAATCTTTCCTAAAGGTGAGATATTTCTCCTTTTCCAAAAATTTATGATATTTTGTAACATTGTCAATTTGCTAGAATAATTATAATCAATCATTTTCTCTAGGTTGACATCAAATATGATACCTAGTACTTTGAAATTGGTTGAACCCCATATAAGTTTGTATTTAGTTTTTATTGAGTGTGTACTATATTTCTTGGAGCCTATCCATATGAGTTTTGTTTTGTCATAGTTAATTTTTAGTCCAGATTCCAGGGCAAAGGTATGCAATAGGTCAAGTGCTGTGTTAAGAGAACTTTCAGAACCGTCTAATAAAAGTGATGTGTCGTCTGCAAATTGGGAAATTTTGTATTCAATGTTTTCAATAGTTATTCCTTTAATTTGTTTTGAGTTTCTTATTTTGATTGCCAATGTTTCTGCACATAGTATAAAAATGTAAGAACTGATCGGATCGCCTTGACGGCAGCCTTTTTCAATTTTGAATGATTCAGACAGGAATCCATTGATTTGAATGGCTGACATAGTGTTGTATAAAAAAAGAGAGATCCATTTTCTGAACATTGGACCAAAGTTAAAATAAATTAGAGTTTTTTCAATGAAATTGAATGCCAATGAGTCGAACGCCTTTTCAAAGTCTAACGTTAATAAGAGTCCTGGGATTTTGTTATCTTCTGTATATTTTAGGATATCATACAATAGTCTAGTATTTTCACCTATATATCTTCCTTTTATAAATCCAGTCTGATCTTTGGAAATTAATTTGTCAAGAACTGTTTTAAGTCTGTTTGCAATTGTGCCTGAAGCTATTTTGTAAACAACATTTAAGAGAGTTAATGGTCTAAGATTGTTAAAGGTTGTTCTTGGCTTATTTTCTTTTGGTATACAGGTGATAATACCTTGTTTTTGAGTGATTGACATAGTTCCAGAAATAAAAGCATAATTAAGACTCCTTAAAATGAAATACTTAAGATCTTTCCAGAAAACTTTAAAAAATTCTGTTGTGAAGCCATCTGAACCTGGACTTTTAAAATGTTTCATATTTTTCAAGGTAGTTGAGATTTCTTCCATTGTCAATATGCCTTCTAATGCTTGAGCTTCATCGTTATTCAATTTTGCACCGTGTATCAAATTAAGTTCATCAAATATAGCGTTATCACATTCTTTTGTTTCACCTTTGGAGTATAAAGTCTTGTAATATGAGGCAGCTTCTGCTAAAATTTCATTTTGATCATATATATTGTGGCCATTATTGTTTATAATATAAGGTATTGTTTTGCTAGATGAGTGTTGTTTTTCCAAATTGCAAAAGTATTTCGTGGGTTTTTCGCCTTCATCAATCCATTTTGCTTTGGATCTTATGAATGATCCTTTCATTTTAATATCACGGATATCAGATAGTTCCTGCTGTAACAAATGAAGTTCTTCAATATTATTTTCAGTAATATTTTTTTCTAGAATTTCAATTTTTTTTATAATAAAATCTTCCCTGTCTTTCCTCTGTTTAGATCTGTATGATGAAAATGAGATAGTTTTGCCCCTGATTTCCATTAACAAGGTTTCTAAAAAAAGCTGGTCATTTATGGTAAACTGAATCTCACAATCATCAATCGTGTTCAAAGAGTCAATGTTATATACAGGCAGGCAATATTGTTTTTTTATTTCTCCAATTTTTATTTTCATACAATCGAGATATTCTTGATCATGTAACAGAGAGTTATTGAATTTCCAGAGTCCTTTACCATGGGTTGTTTCGCAGATTTTTAATTCTAATGTTATAGCTGAATGGTCAGATTTGTAGCTTGATTGTATATCAGATTTTCTAATATTTTGAACAAGATTACTAGTGACAAGGAAGAAATCCAGCCTACCTTGTTGAAGAGTGTTTGGTTTTCGCCAAGTGTATTGATTAATAGTGCCATTCATTAGTCTAAAACTATCTATCAAATTTCTATCATGCATTGCAGAAGATAATAATTCTCTTGACTTTTTATTATTGTTAAGATTTTTGTAATGGACATAATCTAATTTAGAATCCAATACAAGATTAAAATCTCCACAGATAATATAGGTATCATTTCCTAAGGTGTCTATGTCAGAAAGTAATTCACTGTAGAAATTTGGTTGATCAGTGTTAGGTCCATACAAGGTACATAGCGTGAACCTTTTTGTATCAAATGTTATATCTAAAATTAACAAGTTCCCAGACTGGTCTTTTTTAATGGCATGAATAGTTACTGGTATATTCTTTTGAAATAATATGCAGACACCTCTTGAGTTTGAATTACCATGGCTAAAATAACATTCACCATCCCACTGAGAATAAATTTGCTTTTCTAAAGATGGAGTGAAGTGGCAATCTTGTAGACAATAGATATGTGCTTTGAATTTTGTTTTTAAAAAATTAAATACATCATTTCGTTTTTTACAATCATTTAATCCACGACAGTTGTAAGAGAGTATTTTTATATCAGTCATCAGTAAATAAACTCATTTTATCCCTTTGATTTATTACCAGTATACAAAAATGAACCCAATAATAAATAATCATGAAATAATGACATGTAATATTTTCATAATTGTTATGCACATGTATAGACAAAAATAATTTGTTCATTACACTTGTGGTCTGAATGGTATTTGTATAAAACGAGAAACACATGAGCAAAGTACAACACTGTTTTTTGCAAAAATAGAACTCAGTTTTTAAATATGTATTGTGCATATTCAATTTAAGGAATAATAACATTTACAGTCAGCATTAAATTGCTGTTTGTCATTGTAACAGCACAACAGTTCTGGAGCACAATATTTATATTCAAATGTTTTGTGCTGTTTAATTACACTAATTATAAAAAAGGAGTAAAAATACATCTAATACATAACATAGACCTATATGTCTCTGTACATAACTATTACTATTTATACTGAATTCTAGGTCAATAATGATGCATAGTTGTAAACATCAATGTATGTCAATTTTAGGAAAGGCCCTCTTCTAAATATAGAATGTGATTACAGTTTGCAGGTTACAAATGCGGTTATTGGAAAATCCATGTTCTAAAAATAGCTTGTGATATCTGTTTAGAGAACAAATGATGCAGAAAAAAAGAGAGTGGTTTATGGGCACTCAGGCACATCAAACAAATACATTTTTCAACTACCTGTTAAATTATTCGTAACTGAGGACCATGTAATTTTTCTTTACCAGATTAATAAATGACTCTATTAATGTAGTTGATAACATATCCATACTTATGTTAGCAATCCCATTGTATAGATCAACTTATATAGAAATGCTCATATTCAGTCATACCTTGACCGTCATCATTAACCATACCCCTCTGAGTGCCCCTTTGTCTATGTAAGCTAATATAAATAATTCATAAGTGTGAGCAGCAAAAAATGTAGTGTGTTATTGTTTATGTTTTTATCATGTTACATATAATCGATAACTACTTAATGATATCAGATGTAACTCTTTCGTAAGACAAAAATTGAAATGAAAGAAAGGCAATACACAAAAAAGAACAACACGAAATGCAAAGTCAAAGGCGACTGTTTGTAAGAAGTACATCTTCAAGAGTTTGCAATTTATGAATTGTTGCAGGTCTACTGTACACAACAAGATATTTAAGAAAAAAAGAAAAGAAATAAAGACAAAAAACAACAACAAGAAATTTAGAGAAACCAATACAGAGAAAATCATCGTGTTTAATATGAATACAGCAGGCGTTGTTACCTGTATCATCATAGTTATATTAGTAGTAGTAGAAGTAATTATTAATATATATGTAATAGTGTTTCATTTCGGAGAAAAAAAAACAGCAACAAAAAAAAAATTCTAGGAGTATAGCGTCTGTACTTAATTGGCGAACATATATTTATATTTCAAGATTTAGATACATGTATTTTTCAATTTCTAAATATACATGATTTATTAAGTTTACTTTACATCTAGGTAGATAGCGTACGATATAGCAGCATGGTGTTAAAATTGACTTTCTTACTGTTTATAAATAGTGCTGTTATTTCCGCCCTGTCATGTATGTCTATGGTAGTTTACTTCCGGCGATTCGTTCGGTGGTCACTAATAACGTTATTGATATCGTCATAAATGTCAAATTTGATGCGCTCTTGGTTTTTTGTTAGAGCAAAGACAGAGCCATTGAAGAACCAGGTGGTCTCGATGGATGGGTGAAGGGACAGTCTGTTCATCAGCGCACTGTTTAGAGCCGTCACGTCATCAACAAGCCTGTGCCCAGCAGCCTTGAGTTCCTTTCTCTTGCGCATGATTAATGTTTTGTCATTGTTGGATTTCAACTTAAGTATTACTGGCCTTATGTTTCCTTTCTTGTTTGGGATTCTATGAATCGCTAGTAGTTGTTCAGTCTGAATCTGGATTCCTTTGTCTTGTAGTATATTAAGAACCTTTGTTGTTAGTTGTGGGATTGTCTCTTGATGATCTTCTTGGACATCTAGTAGTTTTACGTTGTTCTTGCGCGAGTATTGCTCATTGTAGTTAGAGCGTTTTATTGCCTCGCTGCACCTTTGAGAGTTTTCATTAACTTGTGATGACATGTTATCAATTGTTTGTTTACATTCAGTTCTAAGAGATGTTATTGTTTCTTTCAGTGATTCGTTTTCGAATTCCAAGTTTTTCATATGTTCTGTTAGATCTTTTGTTTTTTCTTCAACTTGTTTGTTTACACATTGCTGCAGTTGTAATTTCAACTCTTTTGCCAATTCATTTTTCATTTGCTTTATATGTTCCTCGTTACGCCTTTCTACTTCAGTGATAATTGATGTAATTGTGTTTGTGATAAGAGTTTCTATTTCTTCTCTTTTTAAGATCGACTTCATTTGATTGGTTATAAATGCTAACGACTTTTCCATGGATTCAAGTTGTTGTTTGATAGATCCCTCGTTGGCACTGTCGTTGCTGACCTCAGAGTTTGTACGTTTCGGTCTATCTTCGCCTTTGGCCGCCATTTTGCCGGCTGGTTGGTATTTAGAGTGTTTTAACCCTTTTGATGAGCTTTTTTCACTTTTTTCACTCATGTCAATTTTTGCTCTGGAGAAGCAGCTTTAAAATTGTTGTGTTTGTATAAGTGCCTTGTCAAGCTATTATAGTACTTGGACAATTTAAAGTATAATCCAATAACAGTTGTCTTTGTTGTGTCTGGATTTATTTAATATCACGAGGTTTAAAACACATAGGTAGCCTTATTTAAAGGCACATTTGCAATTTTGGTTAAAATAGTAAATGTTTTTTATGCATTCAAGCTTTGTCCTCCTTACATCGAATAAGACACTACACCATCTGCATTATCAAATGCTTTGCTGAACAATGAAATAAACATCCATGCCTCAGTTCGAGTGTTCCACTAATACGTTTACTTTTTTTGGTCGCTAGTGCGAGGATTAGGCCCTCGGAATTTCTTTTAATGATAAATACTTGGTTCGATATTACAAGAATACCTGTGTTTGTATTTTGGTTAGCTGCTGATCATTCAAATATCGTTTGGTTCTGTGGCCTAGCCTTATTGAATAGACAACGTGTATTTACAAAAGAACTTAGCGACTTATGATTTAATTAATTTTGTTAATCTCTGTTGTTGCTTTTTTTTTACAAAGTTAGTGTGTGTAAATGAGTTTGAATACATTATTTATACAACGAAGGAAACGATGGATGTTGAATTTATTATGTACAATGGCACAAGTATGGCATGTTCATCCTTTTATTTCAGTCGCTCTTAATTCTTATTGACTAGTCTCAACGGCTTTCGTAACTCGTTCATAAAACTGGTTGGGCAAGACAACTTACTCGTCAAAACGAGATATTGAGTCGTAGAAACGAGTTATATGGATATAGTAAGTCGTGGAAACGACACGGGTAACCCATACGAACGACCTGGTAAAGCGCGTAAATCAAGCATCGAACAGACTTGTTGTTTTCAAGAGTAATTTCGATTAATTGTCATCTTAAAAGAGGTTTATACCGGTAATACATAAAATATTACTATGTGGGATGAATAGCAATCGTTGATTGTGTGACATCGCATTCCAATTACCATGCGGGCTCGTGGCTACAACATCACACAAATTATGCGAAATTACCCCTGGGAAAACCATTCATATGATATTCCGTATAAAAGACATAGTTTCAGAATGACGTTATGCTACTGGTACGTGTGCGTGTGTAAACACACCATCCTTAATTGTTTGTGAATATTGTTACGAGATGAATAAATGCGAAACAAATTCATAAAATATAACAATGTTGAAGACATATTGGTCCACTTGGCCGGATGTTCAAACTGTATTAAATAATATGTATATGTTTACTTACTTAGGTCATTTGCTAGATCGATGGAACACAGAGCCGAGCATCTCACTTTCAATCCTCGGTCCAGACACATAACTTGTTTGGGGGCTTATACTGGAATTTGTAAACGGCCATTATATTTCTACCTCTGATTGATAAAAACAATTAGTTAATGACTTGCACAAGTATGTGCTCCTAGTACTGGGTAACCTGCTGACCCAGAAAAAGAGTAAGTGGCTTTACTGACCGCCATTATATGTCTGAAATAGTGTTGAAGCGGCAAAACATAAAAGTAAACATAGTCTTAGAAACAAATTGTATGCACATTTTAATTAATTGAAGAATTGATTATTTACTTACAGGTTGTAATAATTCAGTGTATGATGGTGACATATGATGTTTCATTTAAGAATTGAATAGCATTTTTCTGCATTTCATCGGTGTATGAAATGTCGGGAAAATAACGCCTAATTTGCTTTAACGCCGACGGCTTTTATGCATAAATTAGTTGTATTTTTCCCGACAGTTCATACACCGATGAAATGCAGAAAAATGCGATTAAATTCTTATAATTACAACACAAAATGATCTTAAAGCTGAAATTATATCGTGGTAAGGTCATAAAAGTCTTTTTAATCTAGCGTATGAATATATTTTCAGTCTCGGTTTCATCTCCGTCAAACGTGTATATCGTTGAAGTTTTCGCAAAAAATATAACGTCATTTTGCTATTGACCAATAAAAAATAACGCCATTAAGTTTCACGCAAAATGTAACGTCATTTTGGCAACTTGTTTATGACCAGAAAGTAGCGCCATGAATATTCATGTTTAAGTTTGCATACGAAGTGGTTTCATCGGAAAATGAAAAAATGGCCACGTGAACAAATTATCCAATCGGAATGCAGCATTCATATAAATGTGACAGAAGTTGTAATTATTTAGACATGAATAAGTGTTTAATGACTCAAATATAGTATTAACCATGTGGTCGTCATGTTACGTTACCTTTATAGAAAACGGTCTCACTTAACTAACAGAATTGGTATCGCACAATTAGTATAGTCTTGTGATAATACAAATATAAAAACTGAGATACAAAACGCTTCGGTACACATTTGATGAAATAATTAGTATAATAAGTATTATTTCTCCTGATGTAACTTATTTTTATTTCAGCTTTTAAAATGAGGAACGGTGAATATTTTCTAATACAATATATGTATAAATGTTGACTCTCAATAGCCTTAATTCAGTCGATACAACACTCCTGTCAATCATGTCAGCAACAAATAGAAAAGAACATTATCAAACCGAAATTATTAGCAGATATTCGTTCAAAATATCTTTAAATTGATACAAAAAGAACGAAAGATGTACACAGAAAATTACATCAAATCAAAGATAATTTTATAATTATAGTCATGAAGCTTAAGTACAGCCTCGACGTATATTTTATTCTTACAAAATACTCTATATAAATATCAGATAATTAATTTAATTATATAAATCAAAATACATTTTGAACATTCGCAATCAAAACGGTCAAGATACAAACAATGAATTAAGTGATCTAACAGTAAAAGCTAACAATTGGTGAAATGGTTACACAAATTATTTCTTTTTTCGGGGCTAACAAATAGCAATACAATAGCAAAAGCCTTATTCTGATTTTTTTTCCTGACCACTGCTACATTTGTAATTTGTGTGAAAGTAAAAATTTAAAAACAGAATTAAACATGCGCTCGGTGGTGATTCGCAAAATCATACATGTATTTCGTTTAAGTTTGAAAGCAAAGGAATTTTACAAGATCCTTAATGTCAGTATGACTTAACGTATATATGATCGTAAGTAGGTTCAAAATATAGTATATATTTATATGGGTAGATTGGTAAGCATCAATCCTGTTTGTTTCAACATATACAGATAATAAATGACAGAAATTGTGAAGCAGCAAGAAACTTGCATCCGATTCCTTCTGACCTTTTTAGCTCACCTGAGCGATAGCTCGAGGTGAGCTATTGTGATCACTCAGCGTCCGGCGTCCGTCCGTCCGTCCGTCCGTCCGTCCGTCCGTCCGTAAACAATTTGTAAACATCTTCTTCTACTAAACCATTGAGCCAATTTCAAATAAATTTCATGTGGAGCATCCCTAGGTCATGGGACAAAAGAATTGTTAAAAACAATTTGATCGCATAACCAAGATGGCCGCCATGACCATATATGGTAAAAACCTTAAAAAATCTTCTTGTCAGAAACCGCTCATCAGATTTTCAAAAAATTTCACAGGGATGACCTTTGAGGGCTCCCCTGAAAAAGTTGTTCAAAGAAATTTGATTCGTCAAAAAACATGGCCGCAGGAGCTCGTTGAACTTTGCATGTTTATTCGTTTTTGCCTATTTTGTGAAAAATTTCAAAAATTCCACATTTTTTGTCCGATCCTTTCCAAATTTGCACAGTGTATTTATATCAATGAGGACACGAACCCTACAAAAAAATGAGCATTATTGGTCCATGAAGTACAGAATTACCTCCCCTTGAATTGAGAAAATGGTGTTTATGCAATAAAGTCCAAATTTTTCATCCAATTCTTTCCAAACTTGTAAGGATTTAGCATGGTTCAAACAAGGGAAACAACTACGGTTTATGCATGTTCTTTTTATTACAGATTTGCCTCCCTTTAATTCATTCAAAATCTCATTTTACAGCAGAGATTCCAAATCTGACCTGTAATTGAGCCCCATATTTACTGCTGGTGCTATGTTACCTTTTCCCATTTGATCATTCTTAAGTATTGGTCTTGTAATGCTGCTACTGCTACTGCTACTGCTACTGCTACTACTACTACTACTACTACTACTACTACTACTACTTCTACTACTACTACTACTTCTACTACTTCTACTACTACTACCACTACTACTACTACTACTACTACTACTACTACTACTACTACTACTACTACTACTACTACTACTACTAGTACTACTACTACTAGTACTACTACCACCACCACCACCACCACCACCACCACCACCACCACCACGTCTACTATTACTACTTCTACTACTACTGCCACTACTACTACTACTTTTACCACTACTATTACTACTACTACTACTACTACTACCACTACTACTACTACTACTACTACTACTACTACTACTCTACTACTACTACTTCTACTACTACTACTACTACTACTTCTACTACTACTACTACTACTACTACTACTACTACTACTACAACTACTATTACTACTACTACTACTACTACTACTACTACTACTACTACTACTACTACTACTACTACTACTACTACTACTTCACCACCACAACCACCACCACCACCATTCACAGTGACAAAAAACGTATTCACACAATGGCTGCTACTACAACTTATAGCCCATATAGGGGGGCATGCATGTTTTACAAACAGCCCTTGTTTTTATGGGATTTTAACCACAACTGTTCATGTTTATCTCCGACACATATTTTTAGGTCACCTGTCATGAAGTGACACGGTGAGCTTATGTGATCGTGTGATGTCCGGCGTCCGTTGTGCGTGCCTGCGTGTGTCTGTGCGTCCGTCCGTCAACAATTTGTTTGTGTAGACAGTAGAGGTCACAGTTTGCATCCAATCTTGATGAAATTTGGTCAAAATGTTTATCTTGATGAAATCCGGTTTGGGATTGTATTTGGGTCATATGGGGTCAAAAACAAGGTCACTAGGTCAAATAATAGAACAACCTTCTGTAGACAATAGAGGTCACAGTTTTCATCCAATCTTTATGAAATTTGGTCAGAATGTTTATCTTGATGAAATCTGGGTTGGGATTTTATTTGGGTCATCTGGGGTCAAAAACTAGGTCACTAGGTCAAATAATAGAAAAACCTTGTGTAGACATTAGAGATCACAGTTTTCATCCAACCTTTATGAAATTTGGTCAGAATTCTTGATGAAATCTGGGTGGGATTGTATTTGGGTCATCTGGGGTAAAAATCTAGTTCAAATAAATAGAAAAACCTTGTGTTGACAATAGAGGTCACCGTTTTCATCCAATATTTATGAACTGTGGTCAGAATGTTTATCTTGATGAAATCTAGATTGGTATTGTATTTGGGTCATCTAGAGTCAGGAACTAGGTCACTAGGTCAAATCATAGAAAAACATTGTGTAGACAATAGAGGTCATAGTTTTCATCTGATCTTAAAGAGTCAGGTGAGCGATTCAGGGCCATCATGGCCCTCTTGTTTTCAATACATTCTGCATGGAAATGGGGTGGAGTTACATCTTCATTTACAATAATATTATCTAATGACCTAATAATATGCCTATTTATAATAATCGGGTCAATACGCCCTTTAGTTGCAGAGCAAAAGATAAGATTGGTTAAAACTAAATAGATACGATTAGTTAAAGTAAAACTATTGTGTGTGTGTTTTTAAACAAATTTAGAGTACACTAATTAAGTTTAGATGACGATTGATCAGGTTCAAAGCTGTCAAAACAAAATGGCGCACATTGCAATCGTTAGTAAAGTTTGCTGTTTTCAGATTGTTATTATATCAATGTTCCTGTTCATGCTTCTTTTCAAGATAAGTAGTCAAGATATTGAATGAATCCTTCTTGAAAGACTAATATCCTTACACTTCAATGTAGATAACTAAGATTGCTTTCGATTCACAGCGGAGCTTTCTTATCGAGGAAAACAATACGTGCGCTAGTTTTTTAATTAAGCAGATAAACCAACTTTTGTGCACTGAAATTTCAATGATGAATCTTTTTTGAATCGATATCCCACTAATGAACATTCATTCACTGTTCAGACAGTAAAACTATGGTGGCATATTACCTCTTTACAATAACTATTTTCCGCGAAAAACAAAATCGCGTTTACTTCTTAGCGATCGCCAAATGATTATTCTTACAATTTATTAATTACGATTGTTATCTAATAAAATACTGCATCGTGAAAAATATTTCCGCAACAAAATGTTTATTATAGTAATAACTATTTTTCACAAATGACTATATATTATACAATAAGTCTCAATGATTGAAATTCCTTATGTAACTACGTATGGATACTTTTACGTGTCTTCGTTAAAGAGAATAAATACCTTACATAGACAAAATCGTAAGAGCTGTTAAAATACCTGATCATTAACACAAAACTAAACAAGTAACACGAGTTTTGTGGGAAACTTCAATGTATACGGTTATCGTAAGCCAGACTTAAGCAAACATAGAACACTAGAAAAACCACTCACTTGCAAAAAGACGAACTAAACACCAACCCAAGGATTTGGATCATGTAGCACTCGCAGACACATAAATGCATCAGTCATTTCATGCAGACTAATCACCTGTGGTGATTGGTTATCCTTCAAATGTATACATGGTTTAGTTTTGATTTCCTTCGTCAAATATAATAGCAAGATACACAATGATATGGACCATGCGTTGTGATAAAGGGGTTTAATGCATTTGCGTAATGTGTCGTCCGAGATCAGCATGTGCACATGCTAATCAGGGACGACACTTTCCGCCTGAACTATATTTTTTATTTGAAGAGTTTCTTAAAATTGAAAATATCCTAAAAGCGGAAAGTGTCGTCCCTGATTAGCCTGTGAAGACTGCACAGGATAATCTGGGACGACACTGTACACATATGCATTAAACCCCCTTTTTACAGAGCACGGCTCATAAATAATATCAGAATATCAGAATACACCAGTTTGTAAAAACATTTGTGTGTATGTGTTTTTGTCATTCAATTGTTAATGATATGATAGCATATACACGTACTGATATTATAATTATTATTTATGACTAATATTTAAGTTGTTATTTGCGTGGGTGTTCGTGTAATTGCACGTTTTATATTATGAAAGCTAGCACGTAATTTTATCATTATTATTTCTCTATTATCTATCTTTTATTACATTCCAGTATATATGTTTAGTACATTCTAAAGACGTCGAATAGGATTTGCAAGCCACATAGTTTCAAGGAATTACATAAACGTCCAACAATATGTCACGTGTTTTTGTAAAGCAGATCTAGCGTAATATATTAACTCATAAGGATTTTTAATTTACAAGACAATAAATGAGCGGAAACAATGACAGTTTTACGCCGGAAATGTGTTTAATTGACTGACTTTAGTGGTCGGATAAATAAGCAAGGTGTCTAAGTGTAATAGTTACAAACAAAGAATTCACCTAAATTAATGCGTTTCATCCGCAAAAAATACTTGTTGAACAGACATCACACGCCTAGTGTCCTTAGACTCGTAGTCATCTTAGAGTCATGTAGCCAATCAAACCACCCTTTCTGTATGGCATGCAGATCGCATTTGCCATTGTTTTTCTTTGAAGGTTCACATTTTTGAAGTTCGCGATGGGGCCAATTATGTTGATCACAGTGAGTAGTGTTCGCTCGGAGCTACTATTCTAGGGACGTGGGGGTGGGGGGGGGGGGTGGGGGGTACTCCGTGTCATACAACTATGGGTATTTAATTATAAAACAATGGATATTGTCTGCCGATTGTTTATCCTCACTTCTTTTCCTCGTATATAAATATGCAGATTGTACCATACAAATATTCTTTATTAATTAAATATCAAATCCAAATTTAAATATACACATATTTACATTTCGCATGTATAATAATCGATGCGTCGCCCATGAAGTGATAAACGCTTATATCCAAAGGACAATACACTAAATTAAAACATCTGCATCACACCAGAACATGGCATTACTTGGTTCTTAAAGTCTGCAACATGTCCTACATTTTCGAAAGAATGAAGTGAAATAATAACTAAAATGCTTGACACCTGTCGACAGCTAGAACTGGTGGTCCTGTTCTCGAAATTGTTATTACACACGCTTCATAACTATGTGAATCCTGGTTCAATCCCCGTCAACGGAAGAATGTGATTTTGTTCGTTGTCAAAGTACCGTACAGGTGGGGTTTCCTTCGGGTAACATGCCCCTCCCCCCCCCCCCCCGACAATACAAGGCCATACCAACAGTTGCAAAATCATTTATGATAGATTTAATAGCTTGAAATTGCACTTATCATTCAAAATTCGTCCCAAATGTCAGTCGTGAGTAAGCAAAATGGGACATAATGCTGGAACACACTCTGAGTCCTCAAAAATTGCAGCTCCCGACAAGGAAGGGAATATAAATCCTCGAAAGACACACACACACAATAGCTGGCACTTTCCACATGTAAGTACGCAATGTCGGTTCTCACTTCGCCCAAAACACTCATAAAATGACGATTTCACTTCGCCCTATCGGTCACAAGTAACCAAGAACTACGTTTAAACTACGTCCAACGTATAAGAACCGCGTACGGTTACACGTTTGTCCATTCCGACCCATAACTAATGTATCACGCAGTTTCCTATGTCTACCACACGAATCAAAACGGTGAATGCATCATGGAAAAACACATGAAAACTTAAAACGGACCGGTAATAGTCATTTATTTATCATTTATTGAAAGCAAACAAAAATAATTTAGCGGAAAATATGTTGATAGCAAAATGAGGAGCGTAAAACCAAGGTTAGTCAAACTTTATGACAACCAAGACAATCAGTGGGAGTGATAGAAAGAGAATGTATATTCTATAGCAAGAAACATGCCACATACAGTGTCACATCAAAGAGCAGATTGGTATATTCCTTAAAAAATTCTTCGGCTATAGCAACCCACCTTTATATTATGTCTGTGCGGCTTATTACCTTATTTAAATAATTGTCAACAATAGATTAGTCTACACTTAAACTTAATTTGCATATTGTGATTAAAGAAGCCTGAACTTAAACCCATGCGTCGGATTCTTGTAACAGATAATCGTTGATGATAATAACTCACCTTGGTCACTTTGTTCTCAGGTGAGCTCAAGAAACAATATGGCGAACATGTTGCACATTTATTCCGGAAATAAGGTCAATAAATTGATTATAGTGGTCAAATAAATTACAAACATACAATGTCTGGTCCCTGTATGTAATACACTCAAAAAAGATCGCAATGGTAGTTGCATTCATAACTGATATAATTGATATTTTCACATTATAGAGCTTGCAGCTATAAGCGTAGTCCTTGAACTTGTATTACGGATATACGTTATTAGAATTGTCCATCCAAAAGCATGACTGATATTAACATAGAACAACGCGTTCACTTATAAGCGATGACTTATCGTGCATTTTTAAGTGTTGTCCTTCAAGTAACCCAACAGATATATGCACAGGACACGGCTTGCAGTTACAATTGTTTATCGATAATTGGTTTAACTTACATTCACATGACAAAGCATGCAGTTATAAAGGTTGTTCATAGCGTGTTTTGACTGATTTAAAACAAATTACATAATTTGTAGTTTTTTTTAAACTGGTATATGAATGTTTTATACACATAACGTGTTTTATAAATGCTGTCTTTAATACGGTATACTTAGTCGAATGCAATCACAATGATTTTAAAGTAAGTATGTTTTTATTTATATTTAAAAACAACACACATAATATGCGATTTTTTTATTTTACTAAGTTGATCTATCTATTTGTCTTTTCATACTTCCGACCATATGTGTTGTTTACCTGAATAAGATCAACTTACAAACTTAAAGCACCAAATGCAAGGGGATTCGACAGTTTGTAACAATTGTGCCCTATTTTCGTACTTAAAATAGGTTCACGGTATGGCTGTGCTTATGGCTGGCATATACTAATCACTCACATAATGACATTTTAATTCGGGAAATATCGTTGCAATATTATTCTTGAAAACATTATAATGAAGAAATAATGAACACAATCGCATCTATACGATTCAACTAATGCAATATTTAATTAAAAAATACCATCCTACTCTCGAGTTGACTTCATCACACTATAGTCGGATGCTGTCGATGCATAAACTTATTTCGTAATTAACAACGTTAAAAGCAACATGCGTCATATAGATAACCTCAATATCGTAAAATACAACCTTGACATGGCAACCGCGTAATTTGATTTTCAGGGTTGACTTGCATTGAATGCACTAATTGAAATGCCTTTGAAGCGTTTCGCGATATTAATTTTGCATTGAGTTAGATTTGTATGTCATTGCAAAAATACAAACTTAAATGTTAATTGATACGTCACCCTCTCTGTCGTAGATGAGTTGTCTTCAGAACATGTCAGTGGCATATATATGCAAATCAATTAATTATGCTTGTCTTAAAATACAAATGTCGTCGATGTTTCTTCATTCCAAGGTTGAATTTAGAATATGAAAATGACAAAAAAACAACGCCTGCGAGTTTGCATACTTTATTACACATTCTCTTCCAATGTTGCCTGTTTTATTAATATATTAGGCCTATTCTACTTAAAGAAAGACGTTATATTATATCTTTAGAAGTGATTAACATTTAAGCAGCTTTTCTTGGAATTAAATGTTTGAGCATGTTATACACTTGTAGACTTTTCTAAGGCAACACGAACATGCTGACTTTATTTAACAAAACTTTTTTTTAAACTTGAAAATGTAACACACACACAACACGCAGTTATGATTAGCGATTTTGATGTAAAATTGAATATCTGATAATATGATTACATCCTAAGCAAGCTAACGATAAAATCATTCATTCGTGACGATCGAACGTGAGCACGCATGATCTTAAAACTCTGAAGATTGTAAAAATAAATTCGTAATCAGAGTATAAAGCGAATTAAATTCTTACTCATATTTGATGTTATTGTAAAAAAATAGGTTGAATCACATTGTAGCGATAATCTATATAAAAGTTGAATTAATATAAATCGTAAACTTGTGTCCTTAATAATAAAGTGAATTTACGTGATAAAGATACACAATTCAAACCTGGCCTGCTCTTTCTTTGTTCGTTTTCGAAAACTTTACTTTAAAAAGTTAAATTTTATCGTGCTATATCGTAATCCGGTTGTCAAATGGCCGAAAACAAATGGGGGGCGGGGACCAATACAAACCACTGCCTAATTTATGAAAATGATGATCTTAATATACTTGTAACCCACAAATACTAACCTAACCTATAATCTTGATATAAATTGATTGCAATACTAACTGAACAAGGGCAGTTTGTAAAACATGCATGCCCCCCATATGGGATGTCAGTTGTAGTGGCAGCCATTGTGTTTATACGTTTTTTGTCACTGTGACCTTGACCTTTGACCTAATGTAAGTTATCATCCGGAAACCATTGTACTATTTCGAGTTACTGTGACCTTGACCTTTGACCTAGTGACCTGAAAATCAATAGGGGTCATCTGCCAGTCATGATCAAGGGGGGAGCGAGAGGGGGGTATAATGTGGGGTGTGGTAATTTATAAGAAGTTTAAAAAAAAAAATTGGGGGTGGGGGTGGGGGGGTGGGGAGGTGGGGGTGAGAGGGTGGTATAATGTGGGGTGTGGTAATTTATAAGATGTTTAAAAAAATTGGGGGGTGGGGGTGGGGGGTAGGGGGGGTAGGGAGTGAGAGGGGGGTAAATGTGGGGGTGTTGGTTAATTTATAATATGTTAAAAAAAAATGGGGGGGGGTGGGGGGGGTAGGGTGGGTGAGGGGTGAGAGGGGGGTAATAATGTGGGGTGGGGATTGTGGAGGGTAGGGGGAGTGAGAGGGGGGTTATAATGTGGGTGTGTGTAATTTATTAGATGTTTAAAAAAAAAAAATTTTTTTTTGGGGGGGGGGGGTGGGGGTTGGGGGGTAGGGGGGTGAGAGGGGGGTATAATGTGGGGTTTGGTAATTTATAAGATGTTAAAAAAAAATTGGCGGGGGGTGGGGGGTGGGGCGGTAGGGGGGTGGGGGTGAAAGGGGTAATAATGAGGGCTGGGGTATTTATTAGATGTTTAAAAAAATTGGGGGGGTGGGGGGATGGGGGGGGTAGGGGGGAGTGAGAGGGGGGTATAATGTGGGGTCTGGTAATTTATTAGATGTTTAAAAAAAAATTGGGGGGTGGGGGGGTAGGGGGGTTGGGGGTAGGGGGTGAGAGGGGGGTATAATGTGGGGTGTGGTAATTTATAAGATTTAAAAAAAAATTGGGGGGGGTGGGGGTAGGGGGGGGTGGGGGTTGAGAGGGGGTAATAATGTGGGGTGGGGTAATTTATTAGGTGTTTAAAAAAAATTGGGGGCTGGATGGGGGGGGTGGGGGGGGGGGGGGGTTGCGGGGAGTGAGAGGGGGTGGTATAATGTGGGGTGGGGGTAATTTATTAGATGTTTAAAAAAAAATTGGGGGTGTGGGGGTGGGGGGGTAGGGGGTAGGGGGGGTGGGGGGTAGGGGGTGGGGGGGGTAGGGGTTGGGGGTGAGAGGGGGTATAATGTGGGGTGTGGTAATTTATAAGATGTTTAACAAAAAAAAATTGGAGGGGGGGTGGGGGGGTAGGGGGTGGGTGGCGGGTGGTGAGGAGGGGGTAATTAATGTGGGTGGGGGAATTTATTAGATGTTAAAAAAATTTGGGGGTGGGGCGGTGGGGGGTAGGGGGGGGGTAGGGGGGGAGGTGAGAGGGGGGTATAATGTGGGTTGTGGTAAATTATTAGATGTTTAAAAAAATGGGGGGGTGGGGTGGTAGGGGTAGGGGGGAGTGAGAGGGGGTATAATGTGGGGTGGGGTTATTTATTAGATGTTTAAAAAAATGGTGGGTGGGGGTAGTGGGGTGGGGGGTAGGGGGTAGGGGGTAGGGGGGTGGGGGGGTAGGGTGGTGGGGGTGAGAGGGGGGTTTAATGTGGGGTGTGGTAATTTATTACATGATGTTTAAAAAAATTGGGGGGGGGATGATATCCTCTATTCATTAAACATGAAATTTTAACGTATTGCATTTGTTTCCCCTGTATATAAGAAAGATATATTACTCATATAATAGTGTATTACCTCCCCTGTCCTGCTTATATTTATATAAATCAACAAAATAAAACATTAACACAATATTTAATATACAAAATATACCAAAAAATCATATGCTGATAATATTTTTACTGATCCACTTTATTTTACTCAAAGGATGATGTTTCATTGGACTGATAATTATAGATTTAGGATTACAGACCAGTTGCTTCCGTTATATTGTTCAGTGTTCGCCCTGTTGGCCGCGTATGCATTCTTGAGTTATCATCCAAAAACCATTTAACTTTTTCGGGTCACCGTGACCTTGACCTTTGACCTAGTGACCTCAAAATCAATAGGGGTCATCTGCGAGTCATGATCAATGTACCTATGCAGTTTCATGATCCTAGGCCTAAGCGTTCTTGAGTTATCATCTGACAACCACCTGGTGGACGGACCGACAGACCGACAGACCGACCGACAGACCGACAGACCGACATTAGCAAAGCAATATACCCCCTCTTCTTCAAAGGGGGGCATAATAAAAATTGCTATGTTGAACTGACAGTTGCACATATACTGCATATAATGCGAACTATGTACATTGCGAAAAACAAACAGGCTCGCCTGCTTCCGGGGTAGTCCAGTTGCTAGGCGTCTAGTAGATGATATGTCACAGGAACCTCTAAAACCTCTTTTGTCAACGTAGCAGTTGTTTTGCAACATATTAGCCGTAGAAAACTTGAGGGTTATTATAATATATGTGCACAATTTGTGAATTCCGTTTTGTGTTCAAATGCCTCATGGTAAGTGTGTGTCTAAGTTAGGACTCTGGTTCAAGCGTCCCTATCAGCATTGCGCAAATTCGCGACCGCAAAAATATAACATGCCCATTACAAATGTGCGTTTGCCATATGTCTCAGTCGATATGCGCAGTTGCTTAAAAAAACTAGGTTCAGAGATCACCATAAGTAAGCATGCTGCACGTTTATTAAATATAGATGCATAAATTATTGATTCATAGGAAATCAGAATAAGTCAGCCCGATTTATAACAGTATGATCAAAGTTAATAGATTTGTAAAGATGCAAAAAATATGTTTCAAAACAAAATCTATTAAACCGTGTGTAGATGTACTAACTTTTGTTGGCGATTTTAATAGCGAAAACACAAACAAACTCTTTGGGCCTTTAATAATAATATTATTATTAATAATTATAATAATTATAATTGGTTTGTTGTGTGCTTTGATTAGAAACTACAGACATGAAATCACGGTATTAGAAAACTTCTCTAAGACACTTATGACTTGTTTCTACTCATAAGAAAATACACGTAATTCAACGAGAAGTGAACGAAACATAAATATAGGTATTTGCACTAAACTATTTAAATACACTTTAATGTTAAATCAAGCCTTTTCAAAACAAAATATATCAAAATATTAAGACCAATCATTGTTTTCTATTGAGTACGGCGTTAAAGTCAACACAATGTTATCAGACATCATATTTGTTTTAAACCATCTATTAAGTAAACAAATGCGAACATTAAACAAATTTAAATAACTATCGTGCTTATCGTATGCAACAATACGATAATATTAAGCATTCCTTACTTATGAGAATTGTTTGCCATTTAAAATAATATATCATTCAAAAAAGCCAGCACAATCAATTAAACATTAGTCGGTCTTATTGGCGGACACCTGATGCCAAACAGAAAATAAAATATCTGTACACAGAACAGCTTTGAGTTTGCGTGCATTCTTCGTTTCACTATCCTAAGACAACCAACGCGGTGTTTTATTTGACCATTATTGACTATTATTCTTTAATGAATCACACTTACTCTTTGAGGTTAGATTTCCTAGAAGTTGCTTTAATGTCGTTCGCTTATGAGACCACGAAATCTTGAGTCAGTTTATAATGGACATGGTATCTCCTGACCAGACTGCACAATTGTGTGCTTGGTCTGAAGATACGCTGGCTGCATTTGGCATATCAGACATTTGCAGATAAATTCCTTTTAATTTGATTATACACAAGGCTGGAATAGTAGTTATATGTTCACACTTTACTTAATTGACATACATGTATTTACTTATTTCAACATTTGGTTTATAATATGTTTGGCTAACAAAGTTTTATGCGCTGTATCTGTTTAATACATAACTACACGTAAGGCAGCTTTGATTATAAAAAATGACGAGTTTTTGGTAAGTTTTCGATGCTCTTTACCGTGCTTGTTTCAACAGTTAGGGGTTAAGTACAACGCTTTCACTAATTATCCAGCACACGCACTTGCTATGTGTTTACTGGATTTATTTAATATCACACGGTTTCACAGTCATTTGTAGCTTTATTTAAAGACACTTGCATTTTTGGATTAAGTAGTAAATTGCTTTTTTATGCATCAACGTCAAGCTTTGTCCTCCTTAAATCAAATTCAATTGTTGTTAAGACACCACACCATCTACATTATTTAATGCTTTGCTTAACATTTAACTAAACATCTATGCCTAAGTTCGAGTGTTCTTACTTATGCGTTTACTTTCTTTGGTCGCTAGTTCGAGGATTAGGCCTTCAGAATTTCTTTCCATGGTAGATACTTGGTTCGATATTAATTGTTCACACCAAAGTATTTACAAGAATACCTGTGTATTTGTATTTTTGTTGATGCTGATCAGTTAAATACCCGTTGGTTCAGTGGTCTTCCTTATTGAATTAACAACGTCTTTTACGTGTATTTACACAAGTATTTAAAGACAATGCTTGAATTCATTTTGTTAATCTCGGTTGTTATTTGGTTACAAAAATAGTGTGTGTACATGAGTATGAGTAAACGCTTTAAATCACGTATGCAAAGAAGGAAACGATAGATGTTGAATTGGTTAAGTACAATGGCACAACTATGGCATGTTCATCCTTTTATTTATGTGACGGTCGTTTTTAATTCTTATTAAAAAGTTCCACCGGCTTTCGTAACTCGTTCCCATAACTTGTGGGAACGTAATAACTTACACGTGAAAACGCTATTAATTCGTGGCAACGAGTTATATAGATTTAGTAAGTCGTGAAAACGACACGGTTAACCCATAGGAATAACCTGGTACATTGCGTACATCGAGCATCATTAACAGACTAATTGATTTCAAGAGTAATTTCGATTTATTGTAATCCCAATGTGGGATGAATAGCACTCGTTTATTGTGTGACATCGCATTCCGACCGCCATGCGGGCTCGTGACAACACCATCACACAAATCATGCGAATCAACCCCTGCGTAAACCAGTCATTATAATATCCGTATATAAAGATCTATATATGTTCCATTTTTCAGAACTGCGTAATACTACCAGTACGTGTGCTTATTTACACACACCATCCTCAATTGTGTGTGGATATTGTTACGCAACGAATATATGCCAAACAAAATCATAAAATGTAATACTGTTGATGCTATGGATATGTTTACTTATTAAGGTCAGTTGTTAGACCGCTGGAAACCGAGTTTATCGGTTTCAATCCTCGGTCCGGCCACATAACTTGTGTGGGCTGGTAATGTAATATTTTAAAAAGTGTAAGTTGCTTAATTGACCGCCGTTATATCACTGAAATAGTGTTGAACAGGCAAAAATCACACTAAACATAGAAACAAATTGTTTGCACATTTCAATAAAATTAAAAAAAAAAGTTTATTTCCATACAAGTAGATATAATTCAGTGTATAATGGTAACATAAGATGTTTAATTAGACATGAATAAGTGTTTAATGAATCAAATATAGAATTAACCATGTGGTCGTCATGTTACGAGAATACAAATGTAATCAAAGCGCTGAACGCCTATGGATAGGTTTAGTGTGACGTAAAATGCATTTAGGAAGTATTGTCCGAATTTCTCCTATTGTCCGAATTTATACGGATTGACCCTTATAGTGGTTGAATGCAGAAGCTCTGAGACTGTACGAAAAGACAATATTTGTGTATATACTACAGTGTACATAGACGGTGGAGGACTACACAATACTGGTGGTGGGAACGATAACCTTTTGTTCCACTATACAGATCTGATAGAGATTCGTCTACATAGGCGGTGAAGATATACAACAACAAAATCATCATGGCCGCAAAAAACAACTGTTATTGTTGGCGTCAAATAAATCACTTTCAATAGCCTAGATAGCTTTTTGTTACATAATTTACAGATCAGGAAAACACTCATACTTCTTTTGTAATGTGTATACAAAAAGAAAATCCACTTACCCTGATAAAGAACGTGTACAGATTGTGTACTTTGTCTCACGTAGAACTGTTCGCGCTCGATTTACGCGCTCGATCTGCGCAGTGAAATACTATATCCAGTTACTTCGTCTATTTCTGAGAATGATCGTGAATATTTGTGTGTGTTTTTTTTTTCAATTTTCTTTCTTCTGAAATGTATTGTTAACGCAGAATGAAATAACAATATTTTAACAATATTTTAAAATGTGTTTATAATAACCAAATAATATGTCTTCAAAAAATGTCTCAGAAAAAAATTCTTCTTACTGTCTCCGTAAACACACGTATCTTTTCGACCTAGACCGTCAAGTGAGAAACTTTTTCTCGCATGCATATTTGAACAATATGTCGCAGCCAATGCTTAGCAATTTTGCTTCAATACTAGTTTTTACACTTTTTATGTCATGTTATAAAGTGACGTTCTGTATTAACAAGCGGGTTATTTAGATCTGCGAATAACTTCTTTTATTGCGCATGAATTAAGTGGTAAATCGGAGTTTTGGGAATTTGGTTTTTGGCAGCAAGCCAATTCGGATAGGCTCAGAAATTGCTATCATTACTATGGCCCTGGGGCTACGCCCCAGGCCAAAAACTGAGATACAAAACGCTTCGGTACACATTTGATTAAATAATGATTATAATAGGTATTATTGCTGCTA
This sequence comes from Dreissena polymorpha, assembly GCF_020536995.1. Classification (NCBI taxonomy): domain Eukaryota; kingdom Metazoa; phylum Mollusca; class Bivalvia; order Myida; family Dreissenidae; genus Dreissena; species Dreissena polymorpha. The sequence continues at coordinate 15,715,235 of NC_068363.1, read as the reverse complement.
ATGTAAATTATTTTTATTTCAACTTTTTAAAATGAGGGACAATGATTATTTTTTAATACAATAAATGTACAAATGTCGACTCTCAATAGGCCTAATTCAGTCAATACAAAACTCATGTCAATCATGTCAGCGATAAAGAGAAACGAAAACATTATCAAACCGAAATAAATATCAGATATTCGTTAAAAATATCTTTAAATTGATACAAAAAGAACGAAAGATGTACACAAATAATTACATCAAATCAAAGATAATTTCATAATTATAGTCATGAAGCTTAAGTACAGCCTCGACGTATAATTTATTCTTACAAAACACTCTATATTAATATCAGATTATCAATTAAATTATATAAATCAAAACCTATTTTCAAAATGCGCGATCGAAACGGTCAAGATACAAACATTGAATTAAGTGATCTAAGCGTTAAAGCTAACGATTGGTGAAATGGATACACAAATTATTTCTGTTTTTGGGGCTAACAAATATCAATACAATAGCAAAAGTTTTGTTCTAATTTTGTCCTGACCACTGCTATGTTTGTAATTTATGTGAAAGTAAAAAAATAAAAACAGAATTAAACATGCGCTGAGGATTTATTCGCAAAATCATACATTTGGTTTGTTTATGTTCGAAAGAAAAATAAATTTACAAAATCCTTTTGTGTCAGTTTGACTTAACGTGTATATAATTTTATGTTCCTTAGTATGTTCAAAATATAGTATATATGTATATGGATATATTGGTAAGCATCAATCCTATATATTTCAACATATACTGATAATAAATGACAGAAATAGTGAAGCAGCAAGAAGCTTGCATCCGATTTATTCTGACCTTTTTTTACAATACACACTGCATGGAAAATTGGCGGCACTTCCTTCTCCATTTACGATAATATTATCTTATGACCTTATAGTATGCCTATTGATAATAATCGAATCAATACTCCGCTTAATTGCATAGAAAAATATAAGATTAGTTAAAGTAAAACTAGAGTGTGTGTGTGTTTTAAACAAATGAAGTGTACCGGTAAACTGATTAAGTTTAGATGACGATTGATCAGGTGTAAAGCTGTAAAAACAAAATTGCGCACATTGCAAGTGTCAATAAAGTTTGCTGTCTTCAGATTGTTGAGTTGTTATATCATCGTTCACGTTTAAGCTACTTTTCCAGATAACTATATCGAATGAATCATTCTTGAAAGACTAATATCATTAGCCTTACATGTAGCTGACTGAGAGTTTTTTCGACTCGCAGCGGAAGTTTTTTTATCGAGGAAATCATGACAAGCGCGAGTTTTAAACTAGGAAGATAAAACAGCAATTGCACCTGAGATTCAATGATTAATCTTTTTGAATCGATAGCCAACTAATGAAAACAAAATTAAAGAGGTTACACGAGTTTTGTGCGAAATTTCTGTGTATGCACGTTACTGCACGTTAAAAAATAAATAGATATAGATTTTAAACATAATTATATATAATATTAAAATACCGGTAAAACAGTTTGTAACGGTAAAAAAACAAAACTGTTCGTCTGTGTTTGTGTCATGTTAATTGTTAATGATAGGATGGCATTTACATGTACTGATACTATTATTATTTTTATCATCATTATTATTATTATTATTATTTTATTATTATTATTATTATTATTATTATTATTATTTATGACTAATATTTAAGTTCTCATTTGTGTTGATGTTTGTGTAATTACAAGTTGAATATTCTGAAAGCTAACACATAGTTTAATAATTATTATTTTTCAATTATTTATTTATTTATTACATTCCAGTATATATGTAAATTACATTATATAGACGTTGAATAGGGTTTACAAACTACATACATACAAGGAAATTGCTTAATCGTCAAAAATACTATTATTTTAAAGTAGATCTAGATTAATATATTAGCTCACAGCAAAAGCATTTTTAAATTTACAGGACAATTAAGAAACCACACAATGATAGTTTTTTACCGGAAATTTGGTTAATTTAATGGCGTTAGTGATGGGATAAGTAAGCAAGATGTCTACGTGTAACATTAACAAGAAAAGAATTCACCTACAATAAATGCGTTTTATCCGCAAAAAAAATACTTGATGAACAGACAACACACACGTAGTGTTCTTAGACTCGTGGTGTCCTTGCACTAATGTAGCCAATAAAACCGCCCTCTCTGTATGGATTGCAGATCGCATTTTCCATTGTTTTTCTTTAAATGGCCACATGTTTGAAGTTCGCGATGGGATCAATTGTGTTGATCACAGTAAGTAGTGTTGATTCGGCGCTACCATTCTAGGAGGGGGTGGGCACTCCGTGTCATACCAATATGGGTATATAATCATAAAACAATTAATATTTTATGCCGATTTTTTATCCTTACTTCGTTTTCCGGTACATAAATATTAATAATGTTCAATAAAACTATTGTTTATTAATAAAATATCAAATCCAAATTTAATTATTAGAATTTAAATCATTTGCATTAAATCGCCCCAGCTTCTCCTACCTCACTTTAATTTGGGTTTGCCTACAAGTTAGATCATAAGCATAGATGCGTTGCCAATCAAGTAATAGACGCTTACATTCAAAAGACTATGTTACAACATTAAAATTTCCGCATTACACATGACAATATCCATACTTGATCCTCAAAGTCTGCAACATGTCCTTCATTTTCGAAAGAATGTAGTGAAATAATGACTAAATTCAATGATACATGTTGATAGCTTGTAATGGCGGTTCTGTTCGCGCAGTTGCCAAAAAAACGCGCTTCTTACCGATGAGATTCCAGGTTAAATTCCCGTTGACGGAAGAAGTTGATTTTTTCGCGTTTATCATTCAGTACAGGTTACCTACCCCCCCCCCCCCCCACACACACACACACAATACAATACCACAAATGACATGATTCTAGTTGGCAAATTGTGACATAATGCTGGGACACACTAAGGGTCCTCAAATAATGCAGCTTCAGACAAGGAAGGCCATCTCCAACCTTAAAAGATGCATGCACAAACACAATAGATGCCACTTTCCCCACGCAAGTACGCAAAATCGGTCCCCACTTCGTCCAAAACACTAATAAAATAATTATTGCACTCCGCCCTTTCAGTCACTAGTACGCAAGAACCACGTTTGAACTACGTCCACCGTATAGATACCACGTAAAGTTACACGTATGTCTATCCTGACCTATAACTACTGTTACACTTTTTGGTATAAATCTATGTATACCAAAAAAAATAAAAGACCATTTACAGTCGTTCATTTAACCTGTAGAAAAAAAATAATCTAGCGACAAAGCTGTTCTCAGGAAAATGAGGAGAACAAACTTGCTGACAACCAAAACGATCAGTGGCTGAGTGGTATGAGGAGCATATATATTATATTACAGGAACTTGCTACATGCAGTGTCACCTCAAAGGAGCAGATTGGTATATTCCTTCAGAAATTCTTCGGTAATAGCAACTCACCATTCTATTATGTCTGCCCGGCTTATTACTTCATTTAAAGAATCGTCCACAATAGATAATTCTACACTTGATATTAATTAATTAATTGAAATTAATTCGCATATGGTGCTTAAAGAATCGTGAACTTAAACTCCTGCGTCGGATTCTGGTAACAGATTATTGTGGATGAGAAAACCTCACCTTGGGTACTTTGGTGACCGAAAGAAACAGTATGCTGAACAGGTGGCACATTGTTTTTGGAAATGGGGTCAATTAATAGATTATAGTGGTCAAATAGATCACAAACATAAAGTTTCTGTCCCTGCATGTAATGCATAAAAGATCGCAATTGTAGTTGTGTTCATCAACTGATATGATTGCTATCTTCACATTTACAGAGCCTGCAGCTATACGCGTTGTCCTTAAGCTTGCATAACTTATATATATAATGTTTGTTTTTTTGTTAATTGTCCACCCAAAAGCATGACTGATATGAACATGGAACAGCGCGTTTACTTATAAGGGAGGACATACCGTGCATATAAAAGTGCTGTCCTTCAAGAAGCCTAACAGATATACCCACAGGACACAGCTTGCAGTTATTGCGTTTGTTTATTCTAATACAACTGGTATATGAATGTAACGTGTTTTGTTTTAAATGCTGTCATAAAAAGGGTTTACTTCGTCGAAGGCAATCACGACGATTTTAAAGTATGTATACACAAACTTTACATAATGTTTAAAACAGATCACAAATCAATCATCAACAACTGGAAAACAAAGTCCAGAAGATATGTTACCAAACCATCAATAAAAATTACACAGATCCCAACTGTATTATCCAAATTGATTTTCACGACGCATAGACACTTATAATGCAATTTTTTGTTTCTTTTTCATTGTTATGCTGTCAATATGTATATTGATTACGTGCGACAATATTGGTCGCTTACCATAATACGACCAATTTACAAACTAAACGAACCACATGTGAGGGGTTTCGAAAATTTGCAACAATTGAACCCTTTTTTCGAACTGTTATCTTCGCGATATGGCTGATATAAATAAGACGTTATTTTGCTAACACACACTCATCACACACAGTATTACATTTTATTTCGATTATATATCGTAGGAAATACAAAGGTTAAAATCATAATATTGAAGAAATTATGAACGCATATAAGTTTTGAAAACTATCCTACTCTCGAGGTGACTTCATCACAAAATATTCGGATGATATCGTTACATAATCTTATCAAATAGTGAACATCATTGAAAATAATAGGCGTCATATACACATCTTTGTTCAACGTAAAACCTGGCCATGCCATGACTGCCGCATTATTTAATGTTCAGGAGTTACTGGCCATGAATGCACATGTTGAAATGTTTATGAAGCGTTTCGCATAATATTGTATTGATTCAGTCCTTTATATCAATCGAAAAGTAGGACTTCACAGTTAAATCAATATTTACATGTTTTAATATTCATTTCCAGACAATAATCTTTCTTTTCTAACGGTCATTTGATTATGTACTAGGGCATGGTACACATTTAACATACACGTGAAGTTAAACATTAGAAACGAGAAAACGATTCTAACAAAATTACACCATTTTATAATCATCGCATGAAAAAATAAATAGTTTTTTAAAAGAATATATTAAAATAACTTGACCGCTTATCATACCACCGCATTGATATCTACCTGATATAACGTTGCCTGATATATTTTTTGTATCATGGTCAACAGGAAGTTCTTATATCAATCATGTGTGGAGGATGGTCTTATTACTCGGAATCAACTATAAAGTAATCTTTTTTAGTAAATTCGAATCAGATTATATTATACTGAGCCTTGCCTTATATATTACAGAAAGATCAGGAAGTAATCTGCAATCCTCTATGCCTCAGTCCATATGCGATTGCTCTCACGAAAATTAGGTACAGATAACACCGTAACTAAACATGCTGCACTTGATTTTAATACAGTAGCATAATTTATTGATCTATAAAGAAACCTGAACGAATCAGCCCGATTTACATTACAGTAGTCAAAGTGAATATATTTGTAAAGATACATAAAATATGTTTCAAAAGAAAATCTATTGAATTGTTTTAAATGTACAAACTATATTTTGCGATATGTATATTTAAAAAATAACTAAGACATATTAAAAAAATATTAAAAATATGGTAAATACTATTTATTTTGTAATTGATAACAACCCACAGGCATGAAATCACATTATAAATAAATTTTCTAAGAAACGTATCACATGTTCATTTTCAATCGGCGTAATGCAATGATAAAGGTGCACATAAAAGATATAGGTATTTGTACTAAAAAATAATTCAATTTAATGTTAAATGGAGCTATTAAAAAAAATGTATCAAATGTAAAAAGACCAATAATTGTTGTCTATTGAGTATTTAAGTCGACACAATATTATCAGAAAACATATTTGTTTTAAACCATTTTATTAAACCAATGAAAAAATGTAACTAATTAAATAAATATTGTGGCGAGCCAGTCAGACCCGACTAGGTCTAGCTCCGACAATTTAAGTTTTGGGGGCAAGTCCCTGCAATACACGCGTCACGTTTACACCTATATTTCATCTACATAAACAGTGCCGCCGACGACGCCGACGTGAACAAGTACTACGTTGACAATGACGTCTATGACGGTTATAGCAACGATGACAAATGCAAAGACTATGACGAATATGACGATTACAAATGTGTTTGACGTTCACACATACGTTCTATGTGACGATTCTGACATATTTCATCGTACGTACAATCTTTGTGACGTTAGTGACGGTTATCTGTAATTAACAATTCGAATGAAAGTATAATAACCAAATGACAATCTTTCATGCAGAATCTAAAAACATTCTCAACTGATGCAATTACACATAATTGAAATGAAAACTAGATTACATTCACAAATGACTGTGTGGTTTTCCTTTACCCTTATTACAGAGTTCATTAATCAGACTTAAATAGTCACTCAAACCAAAATATATCAATGAATTTACACTTGTAGCAAAAATGCAAATACATTTATACAAAAAAATTACCAAAGAATAACAATATTAACTTACTGAACAATGCCTTCTCAATCCCCAAAAAATTATATTTCGTTAATGAGAAACACGACCCACTTGTTTCAGAGTCTTAACGTGTTCTGTGGGCTTCAGTCGTCGTTTCAATCGGACGTAAACTAATTCTAAATAAAACCATGCAGATTACATCATTTTGACCAATCGAATTCTAGTATTTGCCCCAGCAACCACTTCTAAATATACCCCTTACCAAATTTGGAGTTTCGGAAATGCCATGACCATATTCGGAGTGTCGAAACTTCAAAGAATTGTTAAGCATTAGATGTGACATAGCAATTACAATATTTGGGTGGTCGACCTTCCCAGTCCCGGAACACCGTTATTGTTTCATCATCATTCTGCTATTTTGTACAATGGTGCTAGTCTGCAACAAATATCGTGCTTGCCTTATGCAACAATATGATAATAGTAAACATTCCATTACGTATGTGAATTGTTTGCCATTTAAAATAATATATGATTAAAAGGGCAAGAACAAATTACTAGAAATTACAAAAAAAGGTCCCTTGACTGTCTTCAGACTTGAAAATTTAATGAGTTCAATACACTGTCAGATCTTTCATCTTGAATAACTTACAGGTTACGTGGTTGCCTGTTAGCCTGGGGCCAGTAGATTTAAGCCCAGGAAACTCAATTTCAAAAGTTGGTAACAGTTGGGCTAAAAAGGAGGGCAACTAGCTTTTTCAAAGCTTGAACAACTCAATTCAATTAAACATAGAATACAAATTGACGACTGCGGATCAATTAGCTAGGAAATAATTCATTTCCGGCTCACAACAAGACATTATGCATTAAAAGTCTGTCATGTTGGCAAAATTGTTGCTGGAGCAACCACTTACGAAAAAAAGACATATTGTTGTTATTTTGTCTAAGTTATCTCTTTAACATAAATATATGATAAACAGTGCACACACATCTCGACCTTTGCTTTAAGACACATGCTTTATAAATTTGAATTGGTTGTGTTCATTTCAAACTTGCGATATAAAAAGCTATAACATAATTTTGAAAACTGAGTTGCGTCTAAGATTATGCAATAGCGAACAACGTCAGTACCTTCAGCGCTTTGATATAATAAGGTCAAAGGTGAAATTCAATGTTTTCGCGAAATTAACTAAAAAAGGCATACACACATAACTTTTTTCAGAGTTTTAACTTTAACGCAATTCATTTGCAAGTATTTTGTAAGCCATACGTGTTATGCGCGATATCGATTGTCAATTTAATATTTGTTAAAAGGCTAGAAAATGCTCACTTACTATTAAAATGATAGAACTCGTTTACTAAATTAGGGAAGGGAATAACGTCTTGCGTCGGATCATATATGTACAACTTCCTACAATTGTCCTGAACTACTTTAGAAGCATAGGGCTCCACCCACAGCTTTATAAGAAATAACCCACATGGGATGACCTTCCTTTTGAGAAAACGACCCGCGTGTCGTGTTAGTATTGTAAGTGAAAATAAATTTATTGTTAAATGTACAAATGTATATCACAACAAAGTAAATTAATGCCGATACAAAATAACAATCAAAAGAACAATCTAGATTTACATGTTTTGATATTCTTTTTTAGCCAATAATCTTTCTTTTTTAACGGCGATTTGTTTATGTAGAAGGGCAGAGTGCACAGTAAACATAAACGTGAAATTAAACATTAGACACGAAAAAACGATTTTAACAAAACTACACCATTTTATAATCATCGCATGAAAACAATAAAGCATTTTTACAAAATTCTACTAAAATACCTAAACCGCTTATAAAGTATTTCGTTCGTGAAATAATATAAGGTCTACAATGTAAGTATACTTGTTATACATATTATCAATGTGTGTACACCTATTTAGTTAAAAATAGCTCTTATCTTTTATTACACCTCACTCTATTTATAGCATTTTAAAACGCGGAAGATTGCGAGAATCGTTTCGTGATTTGAGTAAATACTAAATTAAATACACACTTACATTTGATGTTAATTCAAGAAAATCAAATGATGTCTATTGTACCGATGATCTAGGTAAAAATTTGAAATAATGTTAATCTTAAACGTGTATTCTTTATAATCAAATATGATTATGTGATACATGTAAATATAGACAATTCAAACCTGCTCGTTGTTCCTTTTCGAACACATGCCATTATATAGTTAAACTGGACGTGCAATATCGAGGTCCGGGTGTCAAGTGGCCGAAAGCAATTTGGTGGCAGGTACAGGCAGAAATGCCTGACCGACAGATATGCCTGATCCATACAAACCACTGACTGATATATGTGAAAATGTCCTTTATGTAGTTGATGATCTAAATATATTAATCCTCAAACTCTTACCTTACCGCAAACCTCGATATAAATGGATACGAAACTTACTAAATGAACATTGCCATGTTGAACAGACAGTTGCACATATACTGCATACACTGCGAAAATTGTACATGACTCAAAACAAACATGTGCGCCTGCTCCCGGGGATAGTCCAGTTGCTAGGAAACTTGTAATTGATAGGCCACGGGCACCGCTTAGACCTCTTTTGTCAATACTGCAGTTCTTTGCAACTTAAATGCCGAACAAAAAGAATTTTGTATTTTCCAGTAAGTAAGTATATATGCGCAAAATGTGTGAATTCGGTTTGTATTCATTTGCCTCATAGTTGTAAGGACTCTGTTTCGTTCCTCCATAACAGCATGTCGCAAATCCGCGACCGCAACAATCCAACGAACCCAAAACACAGTGCGTTTGCCGTATTTATTTTACCACCGCATTGATATCTGCCCGATATAATGTTGCCTTATATATATATTTTTTTAATCATGGTCAACAGGAAGTTCTTATATCAGTCATGTGTGGAGGATGGTCATATTACTCGGAATCAACTATAAAGTAATCATTTTTAGTAAATTCGAATCAGATTATATTATTCTAAGCCTTGCCTGATATATTACAAAAAGATCAGGTAGTAACCTGTACTTCTCTATGTCTCAATCCATTTGCGTTTTCGCTGACGGAAATTAGGTACAGATGACACCGTTACTAAGCATGCTGAACTTAATTTTAATACAGTAAAATAATTTATTGATCTATAAAGAACCCTGAACAAATCGGCCCGATTTACATCAGTGTATTCAAAGTTAATATATTTGTAAAGATACATAAAATATGTTTCAAAAGAAAATCTATTGAACTGATTTTACATGTACAAAATATATTTTGTAATATTTATATTTCTAAAATATTTCAGACATATTAAAATAATATTTAAAATATGGTGAATACAGGCATGAAATCACGTTATGAACAAATTCTCCAAGAAACGTATCACATGTTCATATTCATAAGGAATATCCGAATAATGCAACGATACAGGTGCACATCAAAGATATGGGTATTTATACTAAACATTAATTCAAATTAATGTTAAATGAAGCTATTTCAAAAAATGTATAACTTAATAAAACTTCAAAGCAGAAATGTGCCCTTGTGATATGTACGCAGAAAAGCTTTAAGTACACGTGTATTCTTTGTTTACTTCCCTACGACGACCAACGCGGTGTTTTATTTGAGCGCAATTACTCTTAAATGAATACTTCCGCAGGAATTAAGTTGCCCCTGAAGTTTATGTACTGCCGTCCGCAAATGAGACCACGAAATATTGCGTGACACAATAAGACGGACACGGTAGCTCATGGCAAGAGAGCGCGATTGTATGTTGGTCTATAGCTACGCTGGCTTCATATGGCATAAACCCATTTCAAAGATATTGGGGAGGAGATCATGTTAATTTGATTACATGTATACATAAGGCCTTTATAGTATCTATCTGTTGATGTATTACTGTATTGACTGATTTCAACATTTTTTATCTTATACGCATGACCCACATGTATTAACTTTAATAATAGAATACGACAACAGCACCTTAGTCAATCGAACGCACTGGATCAAATGTTTTTCTTAAATTTAAATAGAAGTTTATTTGGTGTAATTGGTGAGTTGTCGTTTACAAATAATACCAGGTTGGAACCGATTAAATCTCCAGATGTTTTGCATTGACCGCTCGATGTTGTTGCCGTCAGTTATCTTATTTGTTTGTGTTAAAACGAGTTGTCGAATTATTGTAATGATTAGGCAATAAGTCACTTGCCTTAAGTAAAGGACTTTCAGATGAAGACGAAAATTTCTTTCATAGTGACTTCTTTGTGGTTTCATATCACTTCACTATTTACAATGAGCTGATTTTGTAACGACGCTTAAACTTGTTCGTGTATAATAACTTTGATAACTTTAAATACGTTTTAACACATATATTTTTTTGTTTTTTATTTTATTTTTCATAGTCGAATTTCAAATGAACGTTGCTAGTGAATACTGTATCTGTATTATTTAAAGAGATATAGCTTTGACATTTTCTGTGATAAACATATAGAGGGAGCTTAGGAATATTAACTTTTAAAGGGATCTTTTCACGCTTTGGTAAATTGACAAAATTGAAAAAAGTTGTTTCAGATTCGCAAATTTTCGTTTTAGTTATGATATTTGTGAGGAAACAGTAATACTGAACATTTACCATGGTCTAATATAGCCATTATATGCATCTTTTGACGATTTTAAAACCTAAAAATTATAAAGCGTTGCAACGCGAAACGATTGAATAATTTGGAGAGTTCTGTTTCTGTCGTTAAATTTTGTGAAACTACGAAGATTGCTTATATAAGGTATAAAATACGTCAAATAAGTGTACTCGGCGGAATAGCTCAGTAGGCTGAAGCGTTTTTACTTCAGGACTCTGGCAGGACTCCAGGGGTCACTGGTTCGAAACCTGGTCCGGGCAATGTTCTTTTCCTTTTTTTAATTTTATTCTTGATTTTTTACTGGAGCTTTTACAATCCAATGTTTACATTTATCGATATAAAGCATTTAATGAATAAGTTAAAAAAATGCCAAAATCTGTGAAAAGGCACCTTTAATACATTTCGAAAGAGCTTATATAGAACAACAACATGAGGTGTGGTAAATTTAATCGCGTTCCATGACACATGTATTATCATTGCTTAAGAACACAATATGTATTGCTTTAAATGTTTTAGTGTCATATGAACCGGGTTGATCAACCATTCTTTTTCGCAATTCTCATTCTATATGTGATTTACATGCTACAACATTTATTGTTTACATAATACAAAAATTCTGGCAGAATAAAAGGAAGCAATAGCATATTCATGTTCTCGAAAATATATTTTTAACGAAGAAAAATGCAGTTTCTGTGTAATTGCGATTTTGTACGCCCTATTTCATGTTCAAGTGTATTATTTTATGTTTGCGTATACTTTATGGGTCAACATCTTCATATACTGTAAGAAACGTATTAATACGCGTGTATTTGGAAAGGCCATATTGTGAAACCATTATTAAAAGAAAGTCGTACGTTTTTAGTTGGTCGCGTTAGCGGCCAGCTAAATTTACAGAGCATATTTTGCAAATCAGTATGTGCTTAGAAGCCTTAAGTACGGCAAGAACCACAACTCACTCTGCAAGGGACGATTACCGCTGCCTGTAGCAGACGACAAATGATTCTGCTCTAGCAGTGAGTGTATATACCCTCTAGCAGTGAGTTTATATACCAGCTTGTAAGTCGACATTGGCCAGTCAAGTGTTTATCATTGAAATATGTACATATGTACATGTACATGTTGGCTGCTTTCAGGGAAAACTGGGCTTAATGCACGTCAAATAAGATTAGCCTGTGCACCCTGATTAGCCTGTGCGATGCGCACAAGCTAATCAAGGGCGACAACAGCGAACAACTTCAGTGCCTTCAGCGCTTTGATTTAATATTTTAAACATTGAACGTAGTTACATTTTTTGCAACGCACGGTGATTACGTTTACATTTGTGCGTGATGAGTAATTCATTCATGATTTCCAAATTTAGCTGGCTTGTAATCAGTTTGTTGAATTTTATGTAAACAATAAGTTCGCAACTTAACCGAGTTAAGCCTCACTTAATCAACATTTTGTGTATTGTTTGGTCAACCTAAATATAGACTCATGCTATCTTACAATATAGTGCAGCCAAACATTATAAAATTTAATGGACCTAAATGTGTTCGCAATGTACACAATATGAGTCGTGTTCTGAGAAAACTGGGCATAATGCATGTGCGTAAAGTGTCGTCCCAGATTAGCCTGTGCAGTCCAGGGATGACACTTTCCGCCTAAATTGGATTTTTGCTCAGAAGAGTTTTCATTTAAACGAAAAATGTCATGAAAGCGGCAAGTGTCGTCCCTGGTTAGCCTGTGCGGACTGCACAGGCTAATCTGGGACGACACTTTACGCACATGCATTATGCCCAGTTTTCTCTGAAAACAACTCATATGTTAAAACCGATATGAGCAAAAATATTCGCGTTTGTTGTGTTTGTAATGTACTGCTAACTCGAAACAATTAATATAAGGTAATGCTTCCATTCTATAAAATGCATACGTTTACGGCTGTGTACATGGTATTCACAAGGCTTTACCATGCAATTAAATTTCCATCACTGTGAAATTGTAAAAAGGGATCACACTTTTAGTACTTCGAAAAGAACGAATTATGTGTATCAATAATGATTTATGCCAACTTCATATACAAAACGGACCTATATAGATATACATTATGTGGCATAGGTCGTTTCCAATAGACAGCTTACGTCAAAATGCAAACATGGACTTTGCCAAATAATAAGAAGAATTTTCATTAACCCGCTTTCTGGGAATACCAGGTTTAATGCACGCGCGTAAAGGCTTTTTAGGAACGGCACTTTCAGCTCGTGTGGCTTTTTCTTTTTTCGAGAGTCGCTTTCTTGTTCATCTTTCTGGATAAAAGATCGAATAAGCCTTCGAACGATTCTGAATTGACCAAAGATTATTCATTACATGTTTCCGTAAGAATTAACTACTTTCCTCATTTAAGCAGATACTCGCCAACAATTCATCATTCATCCTTTTGCTATACGTCGAACTTCGATGAACCTGGAACGACATGATTACACATGATATATCAAAGTCTTTCAACATTTGAGTGAGCCGTCGACTAACTAGCAACATGTTATTGCAATTACGCCCACACTTGCAAAGCTTTCAATATCAAGCACTTATGACGTATTCCTGCGCAACCATACCTGCCAACACGTGGACGTAGGAACTGCAATGAAAAACTTGTCGCATCATGTTTGATTATTCCATGAATTTCAAAAGGTATTTCAACAGAGAGAGACTGGAATCAATTTGTTGATTCAGAGGGGAAGAAAAAAACTTCTTACATTCTTCCAGAAAACGGACAACCCGCACAATTATGCCCGTAGTTTGGTGGAATTTTATGTTTTGATTACCTGTTAAAACAAATGGTCATCAAGAAATCTACCGTGCGCATACCAAACATATGTTTTAATGTTCTAATTGTTTACATACTTGTTTTTGGCTTGTTTGTAATTAACTTCTTTTTTGAGGGGGCGTGTTTTTTTCTTGGTATCATTCACAACGGAAATGCATATTTGTCTTCTTACACATACAGTGGTTATAAATCAGACGTGCAAGTACTTCATATTCTTAGATTAAATAAAGACACAAACCACATTGTGTAATCTTTTTGAAAAGCCTTTTTTATTACGTCAACAATTACTATTTCAACATCGGAAACATACGTTATATGTGCGCCAATCATATCCGTTTATGTTAAAAGGGAATAGTAAGTCGCCTACAAGAAGATAAATAAAATAAAAAGTTTTCGGGTAGTGTTAATAATTGGTCGCTCCACTGAACACTACTGTTATAATTAGGGGGAAACACTGATGTTCACAGGTCGACGCACTTTTCTAAATATGTGCGTTTAACATAAAAGGTGTTGTGGCTGTTATCTATATCTGCAAAGAGCGTGTTTTTGCTCTTTCTCGTGATGAAAGACATCGAGGGATTTTTTATGAACACTAAAATAATTAACTTGTCCACACGTCCGAGGTAAACGTGTACAGCAGTAGATTGTTAAATTGTTGTATCAATCGTACAGAAGTAATTACACAATAACTAAAGATACGCATGATCATCGATGGAAACACAACACATTTCCACATTTGATATGAAACAAAATAATTATTTAAATGGCATGTATGCATTAACAACGAATCGTTTCAAAGTTACTGCGCTCAAGATGGAATAAAATTTGCGTTTTTTTTTAAGTTATGACAAAAAATGTTCCATTTGTTATGAGTAAGGTTGTTGTTTTTTTCCTATTAACATTTGAAAATCCGGAGTGAAGTCCGCTTTAAATAATGACAATGCCTTTCATAAGTGTTTTATTTTTGAATACGCGTTTATAAAAAGTTCTAACAAAATGCAATTACTTCTAACAAAATCCATATGTAATATGGTGATCAAAAAACTCCAACTTTTGAACAAGCGAGTACGCGTTTCCTACGTACGATTATTAACAGTTACATACGTTTTTGTAAACATAGCTGATTTATTTGTCGTGGTTTAGTGACTCATGATAACAAAAATTAAATTTAACGTAGAGCGTTTTTTGCTATGAGTGTTAGAGTGCATGTAAACATCGGATTTAAAGCCACATGTCTTTTGATATGAAGATAAACAAATAAAGTCACTAATTTTTACTATGAATACTCTTGTGAACCTTTGAGAGATTAATAAAACCTCTACCTTATTCTGCGTTCACGAAAAGTCTGCACCGTTTTATAGGAAATGCTTTACATTTTATAGCTATAAGCGTTCTGAACTAATACTAGTATTTCATAAATCAGAAATCTCGTTTTATTTCACTTGTGTAATTTTACAAATCGTTATCATTTACTACCCGATGCGACGAACGCATGCGTAGACGCTTACGTGTTCATAACTTGATGTTCAGTTTATTTTTCCTTACTTGAATTGCTTCATTTAATAACTATTACTGTAACACAAACTTGGTATAATTAATTACATTTAACAGTGAGTTTGCCCTAAGGCAGATATTTACAGTCATAATAACAAAGTTACAACAATAATATATAATATTAAGGATGAAGTGCATTGTGAGGCGTTAAATAGTTATACCCACGCTTTTTGAAAAGCGTGGGGATATTGTGGTTATCTCCGCCGTCCGTCCGTCCGTCTGTCCATCCGTCCGTCCCGGCCACTATCTCCTCCTACACTATAAGCACTCGAACCTTGAAAATTGCACACATGGTATCTATGAGCATATGTGTGACCCTGCACTATTTGGAATATATATCTGACCCCTGGGTCAAAAGTTATGGGGGTTGGGGTTGGGCCGGGTCGGAGATTTTCACTCATTTGTATGCCCCAGGTATGGTGCATTGGCCATTTCTTTTGAAATATTGAAGATAGCAACTTGATATTTGGCATGCATGCGTATCTCATGGAGCTGCAAATTTTGAGTGGTGAAAGATTAAGTTAAAGGTCATCATTTAAGGTCAAAGGTAAAGGTCAAAGGTAAAGGTCAAAGGTCAAAGTTTGCAATATTGTAGATAGCAACTTGATATTTAGCATGCATGTGTATCTCATGGAGCTGCACATTTTGAGTGGTGAAAGGTCAAGGTCATCCTTAAAGGTCAAAGGTAAAAAAAAAAAAACCCAAGGGAATTAATAAGCTTTAAAGGGAGGTAAGTAATAAACCTGCCAAATGATTAAAAAAAATCAGATTGTTCTGACAAACACATCTCTTGTTTTATGTTATGTTACATTAACTTCTTCATTTCTACACCGAATCACTTCCAATTGATACTGAACATCTCTTATGACAATACGGTCAATCTCAACTATGCATGATCCCATTACCAACCCTGGGGTGCCGCCTGGGTCAAACATTCGGCGTGGGGATACGCGTCGGCCTCTGCCGCGCCATTTGTAGTTAATACTTCTTTCACCCATGACGAACGTTTCTGGAACGGAAGTTTAAACAAAATAAAACACCGTATTCAGAGAAGATACTGACGTTAGCACATTCATGTAAAGCTACACTCCTAATCAGCAGACGAAAAATTACAATAATAAATCTTACGGAGTATCCCGTAGATAATCGATGTATCACGATTGGTAAATCTACTGACCTCCGTCTTCATGACATAAACACTTTAGTATTGCTCTTTTGGAGTTGCTATAATGTAGCTCCAGGGGATTGCAAGGTATATCATAGATAACACTAGAAATGGCGCGGCAGAGGCCGACGCGTATCCCCACGCCGAATGTTTGACCTAGGTGTGCCCCAGGGTTGGTAATGGGGCCATGCATAGCTGAGATTGACCGTATTGTCATAAGAGAAGTTCATCATCAATTAGAAGTGAATTGGTGTAGAAATGAAGAAGTTATAGTAAAAGGCAATTTTGGGTGGGTGTGACATATGTGGGCAGGGCGCCCCAGGGTTGGTAATTGTGCCATGCATAGTTGAGATTGACCGTATTGTCATAAGAGAAGTTCAGTATCAATTTGAAGTGAATCGGTGTAGAAATGAAGAAATTATAGTAAAAGGCAATTTTGGGCGGGTGTGGTCTATGTGGGCGGGGCCCCAGGGTTGGTAATGGGGCCATGCATAGTTGAGATTGACCGTATTGTCATAAGAGAGGTTCAGTATCAATTTGAAGTGAATCGGTGTAGAAATGAAGAAATTATAGTAAAAGGCAATTTTGGGTGGGTGTGGTATATGTGGGCGGGGCGCCCCAGGGTTGGTAATGGGGCCATGCATAGTTGAGATTGACTGTATTGTCATAAGAGAAGTTCAATATCAATTTGAAGTGAATCGGTGTAGAAATGAAGAAATTATAGTAAAGGCAATTTTGGGTGGGTGTGGTCTATGTGGGCGGGGCCCCAGGGTTGGTTATGGGGCCATGCATAGTTGAGATTGACCCTAATGTCATAAGAGAAGTTCAGTATCAATTTGAAGTGAATCCGTGTAGAAATGAAAAAATTATAGTAAATGGAATTTTTTGGTGGGTGTGGCCTATGTGGGCGGGCGCCCCAGGGTTGGGATTGGGGCCATGCATAGTTGAGATTGACCCTAATGTCATAACAAAAGTTCAGTATCAATTTGAAGTGAATCCGTGTAGAAATGAAAAAAATATAGTAAATGGAAATTTTTGGTGGGTGTGGCCTATGTGGGCGGGGCGCCCCAGGAATGGGAATGGGGCCATGCATGGTTGAGATTGACCGTATTGTCATAAGAGAGGTCCAGTATCAATTTGAAGTGAATCGGTGTAGAAATAAAGAAGTAAATGTAAAATAACCTAAAAAATTGAGTGATAATTTCTGACGCGGCCCCACCCCAACCGCTATAACTTTTGACCCAGGGGTCAGATCAAAATTCCAAATAGTGTAGGGTCGCACATATGCTCATAGCTACCATGGGTGTACGTTTCAAGGTTCTAGTGCTTTTAGTGTAGGAGGAGATAGTGGCCAGGACGGACGGACAGACAGACAGACAGACAGACAGACAGACAGACAGACAGACAGACAGACAGACAGACAGACAGACAGACAGACAGACAGACAGACAGACAGACAGACAGACAGACAGACAGACAGACAGACAGACAGACAGACAGACAGACAGACGGACGGACGGACGGACGGACGGCGGAGATAACCACAATATCCCCACCTTTTTTTCAAAAAGCGTGGGGATAATTAATTCATTTACTGGGTGCAGATTCTGAAATGAATGAACAAAACAGAAGATGCTTTAATGTTTGACCGAGTTTCAAAGAAGCCCGTTCTGATTTTGTTGTTTTTCGTCCTCGATCAAGAGACGTTAATTAGTTATATATTGATCTCAAATCGATTATCGATTGATTATTCGATCCTTCAGTCAAATGCTAACCATTTCAAACGAATGTTCCAACCCTTAGCAGCTCTTATGTTGTTCATGTAAATCTTATAATTGCAATTTATTTCCCCTCGATTAAAAGGAAAAGAATCTGAACAAAAATAGACTAATTTATATTAAATATGATGCACTCTCTCGTCATTTAATATGTGTTGTTGAATTCAAGGACATCAACTAATATGAAATAGGATATAACATTATTAATTTCCTATCGCATTGTAACATAAATACATTTACAAGTTTGTCTCCAAATAGGTACATGAATTGCAATTAAGTTGCTGTTGTTCATGTAACAACCACACATTTGAGTAAAAATATAAATAATTTCTTATTGACAGCTTACTACGCAAACGGACAAACGAATGAAATTAAAATAATCGTAAATCACGATAAATGCTATTAAATCACAAACAGTGTATACGCGATTAACGGTACTATTGCTAGCCCAAAGTTTAGGGAAGCAATCGTTATCGTAGAAGGGCTGACGCAGATACAACGATACAATTCCTGTTTGACTGATATGACATATCCTTCCCGTTTTTCGCACGAAAACTCATAAACACGGCTGTTTGCTTAAACGCATGCTAATTTTAAGGCATTAAGTAAATTTATAATCACCCCCTGTACGTCGATAATCCAAACTCAGTTGGATAATTCAAACTGAAGAATAAAATGTCGGCCGAAACTGAAACTGAAACTGAAAGGTAGGTGATTATTTTATCATTTCTGCTTATTTAGTAACTATAAGGACGTTATTGTTCTACACATGTGATAATGAATGTCTGACACACACATGCGTTTTGAGTTCTGCAACGATTTAATAGTTTTCTAGTAAAAAACGATACATTTGTCTTCGGGAAATGCTTATTTTCATGAAATGCGACCTATGTGTTGAATTATTTACAAGTTAATTGACAAAAGAGCGAATGAAACTTTAACAGAGATATGCCAAATTATATCATGAATGTCCTTTAAAAGTTTACTTTTAACACCTTGTTTGTTTCTGTGTTAAAATCATGTGTTTGCAGGAAGGGCATCAAAGTTTATGGATAAATCCAAACTGATAAGAAAATTTATGTGGATAATAACCAAACTCAAAATGGATAATGCACAAACTGCGATGTATTTGACATGTTTTCCAAATTTAAAAATGTCCCTACTTATTATATAATCACTTGATTTAAAGGAATTCGAGTCGAAGCTGCGTGTTAAAGTGGCACTTGCCCTGCTGATTCGTGTATTTGTCACCATATTAGAGGTTTCGAATAGTATTCGTGGCATAACTGATCTGATACATTATACATTGTATCAGAAAGATTGCATCGAATTGTACCCAAATATTTTAGGCAATATCGACGGCTAGTATAGCATTTTACTTTCCGAAATATATTTACACATTGAAAAGAGCATTTTAAATGATTTCTAAATACACAGGCATAGATATTAAAAATCTTCTGTAAATGATGTATTTTAATAATAATAATAAAAAGCTTTTCCCGTTACCCTTTCGCCGGCGCGGGAAAATTGAAGTTGTAGTAAAACATTTACGAGTGAATTGTACAGTACCCCGCTATGCGCATGCTCACTTACGATAAACGACTTTTAACGGCATTTAAGCATAGAAAACTTGCGAGTTCTATATGGAATGACTTTGAACCCTGTTGAAACCTTGGTGGGAAAAATATTTGTGGACTTTTAACTATTTTTCTTTCCGATTTCATCAATTACGTATTATTTCTTCCGAATTTATGATAATACAATTTTGACTTTTTGTAATTGTGAATATTTGATATTTAATTATATAGGGAAATACCGTCGATTCGCTCCTTTAAACTGATGACAAATAGTTTTAGAGCCGGGGCGATGGGCAGGCACTTTGATTAACGTTTTCTATCACTTTGATAACGCCATTTTAAATAGCGAGTTGCTGATGTTGTTCATCTATGTTTTGTGGAGTAATATCAGCATATATTTTTGTCCGATAATATAATTGCCGGTTGTTTCATCGAAGGTAAGTTCTCTAATTTTTAATTTTTCTACGAAATGGTTAGTTGCGTTATGGATTAGTATTTCTTTCAGGCCTTTAAAGAACTCTGTAAAATAATAACATCTGTAGTTTTCAATTATCTTCTCTTTTACATGGAAAGAAAACGAAATCATTTTTATAAAGATTGTTAAACATTGTGCTACAAAGTTTTGTTGTCAGCAATTAAATAAATCTCGCAATTTTACAAGAGTCTTTATTTTACATAGAGCTTTACATAAAGACATCTTGCAGTTTGGCCATTATCAATCGACTTCCTAATGTTAGTTTGGAATTATCCATACACTAGTTAGGTCATTATCCAATTGGTATATTCTTGTCCCAAACAAATACGAATATATTGCGTTTTTGAGCATTTATGCCAATCAAATTTTGTAAATACATATATGAAAGGTAAATACATAAGTCCAAGCATTAAAACATAAAAAATATTCGATTATAATTGTTTTCGGCTTCAAACTTTCGACAATTTCATTAACTTTTTTCAGATTTTCAAACATATTCATTTTATTTCGATTTAATTGTTTTTAATTGTTATGGGCTTTTTAGCGCATTGTATCCGGAAAATAACATTTTATCAAAAAGAATTGTTTATTATGTCACAACTTACCTTAAATAAACGTGTTCTTATAAATAAATGACTGGGGTCTTTATTTCTGTCGCGATTTTTTCTTCAGTTTGAATTATCCTACACAGTTTGGATTATCGACGTACAGGGGGTGATAATGTCGTCATAAATTAAACAGAACATGACAAGATAATAATACTTCATTGTCGATATTTAAATGGTGTTGACTCGATAAAGAATACTATTTTCCACAGTAGGACTTACTCGTCTGACAAGAGGTGTACCAACTGTAATTGTTCAAGACATAGGTGTTGTGCAGTTGAAGTACGTAGGCGACATGCAATCAGTAAGGTCAAACCTTGGGATTGTTTAAGAAATAAATTATCTGTAATAAATCAAATACAGCGTTAATGAATTATTTGCTAGATAAAGAAATATGAAATATTTTAAATTTCTAATAATTCAATGATCTTTGTATCAATGACATTACTGATCTTAAAGTAGTCTCTACATTATATCATATCAGTACAATTACACTTTAATGGTAATACTTAATTTCATGGTGTTGACATACATTGACATACATTGATTTGTTTTGTTGTGTTTGTTAAATTTAACCATATTTTTAACGTGGATGTGCTTTAATGAGATTACATTTTGAATCTTTACAATTGTCATCTTTTAATAAAAATTATAATATTTTACGTAAGAATTCAGCAGTATCAAAGCAAAAAAGTGCTTTATTCTCAGCTGTTCAATTAAACAAAATACGAATATCTGATAATACTTTTATCTTTTAAATGAGAATTCGAAAATGCCACTGTAAGCGTATCATTAATTTCTTTCAGTTTCTAGAACTTAATATATTATGCGTGATTATGGTCTGTTTGAAATAATATTGCACTCGCGTAAAAGTAAATCAATGGCATACGTCAGAGTCATATGAAATCTCCGTAGGTAGGGGGTTTCGTAAGTAACTTAAATCTTACAATTCTGCGCCCACTGTACATATCCGCTTTCGTAATTATGTAGCTATTTTAAATAAAAGTTTCCTATTTTGTGGTTATTTGGTAAGAATAAACGTGGTGTTATGCAATGACTGTACTATCTATTTTGGGTACTATTTTAGGAAGCAATAGTCCCGTTACGTTACACTGGTTTTTATATGGTTTATATATCTTCCTGTTGCTGTAAGTGTGAGATGAAACTTAGTCATTCTTCTTAATACAATGTAAGGCAAGATGAATACCTATCACCGAATTAAGCTGTATAATTCTTAGCGTTATTCTAAGTTTGCAATATAGTACGCATGCTTAAGAAATATATACCACGCAACAAATAATTGCTCATTTGAAACACTGTACAAGTACACCGGTTCTTTTAATGAATCATTAATGTATGCAAAATTGACATCACTTTATTACCATTCCTTATATGGAAGTTCATTCTAATTGTTGATGCGGACATGAGTAATTGTTCCATCAGGCGCGTATGTGATAAAATACAAGACACGATCAACAAAACTCGCCACAAATGTTATCTTGGGTTAATCATAAAGAGTTTAAATAATAACGTGAGTTTTCACAACACTTTTTACATTTTAAGTTCTTGATCCTATAGGAAGCACTTTGTTATTATAAAGTTATTGATAATTGAAGGGCGATACTACAGGTCAGTAACCTATTCAATCTAGTCTTTTTGTGAAAGCTTTTCGTAGCATATAAATATAATTATTTACAGCATATTTAGTCATTGCAATTGAACAGGTGAATAAACCCTGAAGTAAATAAAGAGCAGGTGTAATTGTAACGAGCTCAATGAAAGTTTCAATTAGACTTTATGGCTACGCAGTGTGAACGCTTCATCGGCTAGTATACGATCGTTTGTCGCTACACATGAATTACCTGTACGACAGAATTTCGCAATGCGAAACGACGACCTTCGTAAGAAGGTATTTAACTCGGCGGTTTGGAGCAGTATCGCTCAATATCTATCCAGTACAACATATGACATGAGCTTCAACCTCAACTTCGGCAAAAGTGACAAGTGACTCTACTTAAACATTTGGTTTAAAATTGTGCGCTTGTTTATAAATTATTATGTCTAGTAATTTATTAAAACATTTATCTACAACACAGGAAACATTAATCGGTAATTAATAAGTATTGATTTATATACATATTTAATTCGCTTTAAGGCGTACGTTATACGCAGCGGATCATAATGGATATACATTTGCGGGATATATTGTGTTCGTTGTCCCATTTTGTTGTCTATGCCATACTGGCGAGTGCTGGTGTCGATGGCGGGAGTATACGTCGACAGACGGCCACGTGCACAGAGGTAGGTTGGACAAAGCAACGCATACTGCCTCAATTATTAACCCCTTGGTTTTAGGTAAAATATTGTTATGGACTTAGTTGTACAGAAATGTTTACAACATGTAAATTATTCAATTCTATTGGAAGTCTGCAACTTTTTCTGATATAAGGTCGATGCATTTTATGAAAATTCTTAAATGTATTTTATATTATGTATATGCTATTAATTAAATAATAACGTTGTCCGTAAGGTATTGCATGTATCCATATAATACGAAACAACCATGTAGTGCCGTTGCGATTTAGGACTCTTGTTGGAATCGGATCCTAAACATGTTATAGTGTGATAAAATTTGCTATACACTAAATTTACAATTAGCTTTATCAAAACTGTTTGTGAATATTTAATATAAATGACAAAAAGATACAATCTGAACCAACTAGTACCGGCTCCGTATTTGCGTCATCTGTTTCAGAACTCTGTCGTCGACATTGAGTCAAATGCTGGGGTGAAAATAGAACCTATTGAACAGAGTCGCGTCTATATTGAAACACTGTCTACGCCTTTTGATGACGGGTATGTAGATATTAAATGAAACGATTTTAATTGAAGATCAATTATATATTTTGCAATAAATTTTGTATGGTGTGCATTATCACGAGCTCACTGGTGCACAGAGAAATTGTTGGAGAAATAATTACACATAACATATATAATCGAGTATCAAAGATGGATAGCTTAATTGTTTTAGTGACCAGAAACGCATATGTGAATGCAAACATTGAAAAAACGCATCAAACATTCTATACAAGTCTCGTGTGTTAGGTTACAAACATAACAACTTCATTTCTATTTTCAGGCACACTTTGCGTTTTGAATTCAATACCAAATCCGGCAACGGAACGCTGTTCTATGCCGTACGCCGCAATGACATCTACGACATGGTGTCAGCGGAGATCAGTGACGGATACGTGCAGTTTAAGATACGCTGCCGCTCCTCGTACGCTGACCTCACAATTCCGGGAATCCGGGTGGATGATGGCGAGTGGCACAGGGTATGTGGGGGGGGGGGGGGGGCGGAGAAATATACTGATTCTTGCTCTGAGAAAATTAGGTTTAATGCATGTGCATTAAATGTCGTCCAAGATTAGCCTGTGCAGCCTGCCCAGGCTAATCAGGGTCGACACTTTTCTCATTAACTTCATTTAAACGAAAGATAAAATGAAAGCTGAAATTGTCCCTGATTAGCCACTGCGGACTGCAAAGGCTAATTTGGAACACTACGCACATGCATTAAGCCCCATTGCACCAGATTGTGGCTGATATGTTTTAAATATCAACAAGGCATTGACCATTCCATTTACAGAGTCTGTTATGTGTTTTCCAAAGGCCAATAAGGTTGTACTTGTGTTTGATTGTTTTGTTTGTAGCCCTTGTTTTCAATAATGACTGTCGTGTGACAATATTTTCTGTTAACTTAATTTAGAGAAATTGTAAACATTTTATGTCCCATCATTTAGTCTTATACATTCTACACCGCATAACTACGGGTTTGTGAGGTCCTAAAAATATCATCTTGATACATTTCACATCGCATAACTCCTGTTAGAGTACTCCAAATCAAATGAAGTTCCACCGCAAACTAATACATTCCACAACGCATAACCACTGTTTTTTTTTCCAAAACAGATCAAGTTCCACCGCAAGAAACGTAAGGGCATCTTCCTGCTGGATGACATGGAGTACTTCGAGCACTACTATGTGGGCTGTGGTGGCTTTACCTCCGTCAACTTCGGCAGCACCCACCGCGACCACGATGACTCCTTCAGCGTGCGCGAGTTACAGGTAGGAGTAAGTGACAATTGTTATTGTGTTCAATTCATATGTCGAGACCCGTTCTTAGTAAAGCGGACTTAGTGCATATGGGTTAAGTGTCGTCCGAGACCAGCATGTGTCGGGGATGATAAAGTCTGAACAGCGACGACAATAATTCCACCTAGACTGGATTTTCGTTTCCTTTGCAAGAAAAAATCCTCAAGCGGAAAGTGTCGTCCAATGCATTAAGCTCGGTTTTCCTTCAGCGAGGTTCGATAAATAAATTAGTTTCCCGTGTATTAAAGGGATGTGTGTTCAGGGTTATGGGCTGTGAGAAAGTATTAAATTTTAAACCGATATCAATGTGCTCGGTTGTTAACGTATTTAATATTTGAAAAAAAACTGTGCACAACAACTTTTGAACGATATAATATTATTTATTGGAAAAAAGTTATGTCCCAACCTTCCGGAAGATGATTTCATTCTTTTGTGGCATACCTGAATATGTGTATATACCTGTGAAAAATGTTTTTTTATAAGCTGTAAATGTGTATCGTTTGGCTGTCGCTATTAAGCCTAGGACAATATGTGTTGAATGTTTAACGTATAGTAATAAAATAAAATCAGTTTCCAGAAGTAGGATTTGATTCAAAAAAACAATATTTGATTAAAATAGTTTTTTTGTTATACTAAGATCGCAATTGGTTGTTGCTTTGTTGCAAAGTAATTCAAAAAGTATTAACTATGTTTTTAAGACGCTGTATATGTTCTTGATTGCATCATTTCTAACCACAAACGCCCTCTAGCTAATCGGCTATTAGATTTAACTGCAGTGAGGCAATCCCACAGTTCAATTAATTTTGAAAAGCATATTACGAACATAATCGGTCTCATAACTAGGTCTAAAATCTAACCAATTAAATATGTTACTTCTATTTTGACAGTATATTTTTCACTATTTATGTAAAATAGTTTAATAAAAGGCAACTCTTATATCACTAAGAAATACATATTTTTGTGTTCTTAGTATACAATAAAATTCAATATAAATAGGGAGCATCGTGAGAAAGAATTAAGTAAACACAGATTATCGGATTGACCGAAGTGTGTCATTGAAACCAGAAACGAATGAAAATCTGCTCACATACGCATTTCTTATCGAGTTTCAATGACTCATTTCCACACATCTCTCCGACTGAATTTATTGCAGCTAATATTACCAATTGTTAATGCGCGTCCATACATTTCGTTGAATTAATTCAACAAATCATTGTTCAGATGAGTTTTCAAACATATCAGAGTATTTAAATCAAGATGTATAATAACTGTAAAGTAAGAAGTGTATACAAATGATATGTTGTAAACCATGTAATATAGGCAGTTGGGTCGAAATTGAAGTGCTTTTGTCTGTATTTATTCATGATGTATTTTTAAGAAATGTTTTGACAATAGGTGAAAAGCTTTATATCAAAATGTGACAAATAAGTTGTATCATGTTGTACTAAACATGCGCAATACTTTATGATTATTTCTTTATTGATTTATGCAGTGTATTTTGTTTTATTTAAGATAACATGTTTGTTTCAATGTTTCAGCATAAAAACGGCCATTTAAGCGGATGTATACGTAATGTTAAGATAACTACGGGAATAGACACACCGCCCAAGTACACAGCCATTTCGCAGTGCAATTGAAGACGTCGCTATCTCTCTAGCACGAGGAGCACGTGTATTATACTTGTGACTGACGCCATTCCATTGACAGCGTCTTGTAAACTCTGGTGGTAACATTGTGTCGTCATACGTGTGGTACAGCTGTGGTACGGCTGACAGCCCTAAGTATTGCTGCATGATATACGGTGTTACCGATTTTGTATACTATTTTGAAGACGACGCATCAGATAAACACTCAAGCGCATTGCAATCAAGCACAGTATAATGACAAGGACTATGCGCACATTTGATGCGAACGTATGTGTGCAGGGTAACTAGATGAATCTCAGCACATGTTACTTGCACCACCAGAAGCCAATCTGATCTCCGATATTGTACACAATACAAACGTAAAGATCTCTACGTTTGTATATTATGGTAACACACATTTTATCTACGTTTATGTTACTTATAGCAACCGGTCTAACGACAAATGAACATACATGTATATAGCCACGTTTTGAAATGGCTGTTTTTGACCGTTCCGTCCATAAGTTGTTGTGTCGTTACCTCGAACTGCTTTGTATTTGTAGACCATTATTAAACAATGGACATGTTTATTCGTTCATTATTTCACAATATCTTCTAAACATTCACTAGTTTTCAGAAGTAAAACATTATTTGGCAATTGTGCTGCTTCTATTAACGAGCAACCAATTCTGACATATTTTGTGCCGGCTCCTATGAAAATAGTTCCAAAGCCATATGCAAAAAGCGCAGCTCCACACCAGCCTGTGCAGTCGCACAGTCTGGTCAAGAGCTATCCTGTCCGCTAATGTGACAACGAAGCCTTGCGTTACTTTAGAGAGGACAGCGTAGCTCCTGGCCATAGCGCGTGTAAGCGCAGGCTGGTCTGTTGCTTCGCTGGCTGCATATGACAAGAGACCCATTTGCGCACGACGCGGGTTATTAATTCAATAGTACGAGCGTTTGCAGACTTGAGACGGTTTGGATCTAAAATAATTTTATACGCGTGCACATGTTCAGTTACATTTAGTTATTCGCATCAATGAACATACATAAAAAATGCAGGTCAACCATTACTATTTATGAAACATTAAAAGCCACAGACTTTAAAATATGTTATTTTATTGGTGAAAAGTTGCTCAAAGAAGCTTCTCTTAAAGAAATAAATCAATAAAAAAATCAATCTATCTACGTTTAGAACTCTTTTTTTTTCTTTTTTTTTCAAATTGTCTCCTTACTTCTCTCTATGGATAAAGACGTTATATAACGTGCACGATTTGACTGCGAAAATAAAAGCTGGTTTTTGCGCACGACTCATCATCGTGTCCTAGTTACTAATTATGCCAAGTTATTTCAGAGTTGTCAACGGAACTTAGAAGCTATGGCATGGATACGAAAAACGCAAAGCGGTAACGACATTCCCATACATAGAACATTAAAATTCAAACTGTGACCATGACATTGAAAATGGGAAACTGAAACTTCATGGAGACACATCTTTAATTAGTTCCATTTTTCGAAATAAACTCAACTTTTTCCATAAATGAAATGTCATAATCCGGACATGATTTGACATCTGAACTCAAGGTTTAGTCTTTATAGTGAGCATAGCAGGCTGGTTCTTGTGCGCGACACATCGTCATGATTTTATTATTATTTGAGCCCATTTGATTTGAAATCCAATCATGAAAATGAGTCACGAACCAACATGTTTTCTCCTAGCCGAAATGAAAAAAATGCAATAATTTATAATGTGGCATTAAGCGACATAGTTGTAACACGCGACATGTCCTCGTGAAATTGTGAACACGTTTGTAACAAATTCCCAGCATTCACAATAACATGAATAAGGTAATGGGTCGGACACGACAATGTAGGTTCACTTTATCATTAAAGGGAATATGAGCAAACTTCAAGTGTAAACTGTGCTCGTGACCTTTAAGCTATATACATGATTATAGAACGCGACACACATTATTTTCAACTGGCGATCAATTACGAAAATGTATTTCGAAAATCAATCATAGGCAATTAAGTTATGTGCCGAACACGAACATAGTCTTTCATCCGATCCAAAGAAGGAATATGCAAAAATGGTCTACTGTGATCATGACCTTTCAACTAGCGACATGGTTGTTGTACTTGCAACGTTGTCTTGACATATCAACGATCAATTTCGAAATAAATTCATCATAAACAATAAAGTGATGTTACGGACACGAATATTTATTTTTATAATATTCTTAAAATTACTGTGCCTAAACTTCAAGTGTCGAATTTGACCTTTTATCAAGCAATATGGTTGTTGAAACCGATTCGTTGTCTTGACATTGTTAGTATGTGCCGCTTTATGTTGTTATTCACATCATCTACAATATACTTATAGACTTACACGAATGTGTGTTATCACTATATTCATCAAAGTAATATCAATAAAGGTCAAGTATCAACTGTGACCTTGACCTTAAAGCTAGCGATATGGTAATTGCACGCGACTCGATATTGTCCTGACCAGTCCTTACTAATAGTTGATGTTAACAAAATTATATTCAAAAAGAGTGTTTTTATTGGTATTCGCACTTTTGCCAATTACCTTGTATTTATTGACCTGGTTGATATTCGAGGACAGGGACAAAGGATGTTTTTTGTTGTGCTGGATGTAGCCATAAAAGTGAACTTACCCCCCCCCCCCCCCCTCTCCCCCAGCTATGCAATAACCAAAGAAGCGACACTATTTTTTATTCGACCAATATATCATAAAGAAATTATTAACTGCAAAAAAATAAGATTTGAGAAAACAATATTTAAACAAATAATTGACTTCTAGCTTTCTCACAAGTATTTCAATAACTACCGAGTACCGGGCGGTCATGTTTTCAAACAGACTGCAGCCATTTTTGGCAACATAGAATTGATACGTCAATAAATGTTTGACCAAGTTTCAAGTGGACAGGGCTTCTAAAGTTTTCAAAACCTTGTTCGATAGTCAAATAAAGATAACTTCCACGCAACCCTATTAGCCAAGTTTTCAAATGGAGCAGATCCATTGCTGTACTCGGTCGAGGTATCATCTGTTTTGACCAAGTAAAATGTTGCTCGGACAAAACAAACAACAAATACGGTTCACAAGATTCATCTTCTTGGCCTTGAACTAGTTTTAGACCCATGTTTCCCAGTTTCGGGCTAGGCCGAGGTATCCTTGTGACTAATGTTTAGACCAAATTTCATGAAGATGGTGCAAACCATGTGGCCTCTACAGTTTTCACCGGCTAAATATTGACGCATGGTATACGACGGACAAATTTCTATCACCAACCCACTATGAGTAATGTGTATTTAGGTGCGCTAAAAACCAAGCAAAGTCGCAGACACAGCATTACAATAGATAATGGCCAACATAAACTAGGTTGTCTTTGATCAGTGGTTGTGGGAAGTACGAGGGTAGCTTTGATTGAAACGTGATAACGTCAAAGCAGTAATGCAGTTATTCACGGCCGTTAATCACGCGCGCCACCTCTTTTTTGAGATCCATTAATAAATGAGCCAATGCAACTTCTGAGGTGGCGCTCAGGCCCGAATGTATTATTCATCAAAGTAATATCAATAAAGGTCAAGTATCAACTGTGACCTTGACCTTAAAGCTAGCGATATGGTAATTGCACGCGACTCGATATTGTCCTGACCAGTCCTTACTAATAGTTGATGTTAACAAAATTATATTCAAAAAAAGTGTTTTTATTGGTATTCGCACTTTTGCCAATTATCTTGTATTTATTGACCTGGTTGATATTCGAGGACAGGGACAAAGGATGTTTTTTGTTGTGTTGGATGTAGCCATAAAAGTGAACTTACCCCCCCCCCCCTCTCCCCCAGCTATGTAATAACCAAAGAAGCGACACTATTTTTTATTCGACCAATATATCATAAAGAAATTATTAACTGCAACAATTTTAAGATAAGAAATAAACAATATTTAAACAAATAATTGACTTCTAGCTTACTCAAAAGTATTTCAATAACTACCGAGTACCGGGCGGTCATGTTTTCAAACAGACTGCAGCCATTGTTTGGCAACATAGAATTGATATGTCAATAAATGTTTGACCAAGTTTAAGTGGACTGGGCTTCTATAGTTTTCAAAACCTTGTTCGATAGTCAAATAAAGATAACTTCCACGCAACCCTATTAGCCAAGTTTTCATATGGAGCAGATCCATTGCTGTACTCGGTCGAGGTAGCATCTGTTTTGATCTGAGGATCCATTAATAAATGAGCCAATGCAACTTCCGAGGTGGCGCTCAGGCCCGGATGTTTTGAAATTTCATGGATAATTTTGAAGGGTGATTAGGTTTATATGTTTTTTAGACATATTTCGCATTATTTTTAAAATCGGGCAATGTAGTGCGATTCAGCGAAGATTAATTCATCCAAAAATGTACGGAAACATACATGCTCAACCCATTTAAAACGTGAGAGCCTTTATTAGTTGTAGCATGGTGGAGTTTTAAAAAGCATTTCGATGAGTTTTTCCTGTGTGATTATAAAATTTTTCACCAAATTAAATCGTCAACGGCATCAAACGAGTGCGTGCAACATACATTAGATGCTGCATGCTCAAACATATTGGCTTCTTGACGACAAAGTAGATAATTTTGAATTTTTCCAAAAGAGATGGAGCCAATGCTTATGAGATGGCGCTAATGATAGGAGGTAGCGCCAATGCAGGATGTATCAATTAACAGTTGTGTCTCATGACGTATATTTGATAGATGATGGTATTTGTTATATTTAATTTATTTTTCAACGTACATACGAAGGCCCAAATTATAACAGAACATACGCATATTCTATAAATTATAAATCTTATTATTACATGTATTAATAACAAAATGTGTTTGTGAAACACAATGTCCCCCTATATGACGTTTGACCTTGAAGAATGACCTTGACCTTGTGAAGGATGACCTTGACCTTTCACCACTCAAAATGTGCAGCTCCATGAGATACACATGCATGCCAAATATCAAGTTACTATCTTCAATATTGCAAAAGTATTCATAAAATAAGCGATTTGGGCCACATATATTTGACCTCTGACCTTGAAGGATGACCTTGACCTTGACCTTTCACCACTCAAAATGTGCAGCTCCATGAGATGCACATGCATGCCAAAATTCAAGTTGCTATCTTCAATATTGCTAAAGTATTTATAAAATAAGCGATTTAGGCCACATATATTTGACCTCTGACCTTGAAGGATGACCTTAACCTTGACCTTTCACCACTCAAAATGTGCAGCTCCATGAGATACACATGCATGCCAAATAAATATCAAGTTGCTATCTTCAATATTGCAAAAGTATTCATAAAATGAGCGATTTTGGCCACATATATTTGACCTCTGACCTTGAAGGATGACCTTGACCTTGACCTTTCACCATTCAAAATGTGCAGCTTCATGAGATACACATGCATGCCAAATATGAAGTTGCTATCTTCAATATAGCAAAAATTATTGCAAAATGTTAAAGTTGGCGCAAACAGACCAACATACCAACGGACCAACAGACAGGGCAAAAACAATATGTCCCCCACTACTATAGTGGGGGACATAAAAAGATGTAGTTTATTTAATATATAAGTGATCAACATAATTAAGAAGTCGCCAACACGAATAAAAATATTTTAAGATATACCAACAATGTGTAATACTCAATCAAAACAATAACTTACTGTTCAACATTATCAAAATAATTAATCGACAGCAATATTTGTTTACAGTATGATAATTCACGAAATAACTATAAGATAATACTTCTTCTTGAAACGATGATTTGTGTCCCTTAATTCAAATGCTTAATTTACTAAAAGACCAATGTCAACGAATCTTAATTAGGCTCATATATGTTGTTTTTCCCACTATCAACTCCGAATAAATGAAGATAGCTCTGTCTTTTTCAGTTAACTTGTTTGTATAATACATGTTTAATGTTCTTACGACGAACGTTCAAATCCATCAAGACTTTATTTAAAAAACTACTTTGTCTAATTAAAATGACTAAAATGTACTGAAGTAGTCAACTAACAAACAATAATGTAGGTCCTGTAAACATAATAAAAGCCATAAAATAAAATAGTTCACTTATAAATAGCTATAACTGTACATTGGCACCACCTCCTAATCTGAGCGCCTACTCCTTGGCATTGGCTCCATCTCTTTTTGAAAAATTCAAATTCGTCTATTAGATCGCCTAGAAGCCGATAATTTTGTGCACGCATTAACTTGTACATGTGCAAAGCAATCGTTTTATGTAATGAATAATTAAATATGCTGGGAATATGCTCGTCACACAGGCAAAAGACATCGATTTGCTTTCACGAATTCTACCATGCCACAATTTATAAAGGTCATCTTGTTTCCAAATCGGTTGTGATTGTATGTTTCTGTACATCTTTGGATGAATTGATAATCGCTGAATCGCACTACATTAGCTGATTTTATAAAATAATGCGAAATACCTTGGTAAAACATATAAAACCTAACGAGCCTGTAAAATTATCCGTTAAATTTCAAAACATCCGGGCCTGAGCGCCACTTCGGAAGTAGCATTGGCTCATTTATTAATGCATCTCAAAAAATAGGTGGCGCGCGTGAATAACGGCCGTGAGTTAGCGCGGTACGTTTTCAGGGTCAATGTGCAGACTAACTTGTTTACAATATCAACACTAATAGTATTGGCGTATTAATGAATCAAACGACTGCATCAAATGTTTTGCTGAAGGGTTGTAATGATAAAAGTATCTCAATATTTAACCTTCTGAAAATTAAGAATGCATTTATTTTAATCGTTTACTACCCTTAAAGATTCATAGGTTTCGCTTCGCTGTACATAGCGTGTCATGTACATGTTTTTACAATCGTTACAAGGCAAGTGTGTACAAAGTGCGTGAGTAATGGACATCGGTTCTCATCATGATTCAGGACATCGACTGATCTCTAACTAAAAGTATTTAGTTCGCCACAATATCATTCGAAGCACATTCAAATCTCACTATTGAACTTGAAATCAATAGCCCATGTGTACGGTAAATGACTGCCAACTTCAACGGTCGATCTGTTACAATACTTTAAGTACCACCGGCTTTGGAACTGACAAAAAAGCTCGCGTGTTGTTTCCTGTTTTCATACATATATTTCGAGTATGTTTTATTTTAATAATGAGGGGTTTCGAGAAAACACTCCTCTAACTAGCATTACAAGCAAACAATTGAAAATTATTAAACAAGAGCACCACCTTGCCGGTGCAGACCGCTCATCTATTTTTCTTTTTAAAGGTGTAGGGACCTATCTCAATTTCAATCACAAAGGAGGTACGGATGGAGTGGAGAGGGGTGTATAGTGTGGGGGTGTGGTCATTCATTACATTATCTTCCAAAAATGCAAAAAAAAATATTTTTTTTGTGGGGTGGGGGGATTCTTGGGTGGGATGGTTGGACGGTATTTCAAAAATAAAACAATAAAAATAAATATTTTTGTTTTTTAACCATGTTTGAAAAAAAAACAAGAGATATGTTTGTCAGAAACACAATGCCCCTTATTGCGCCGCTTTGATTTTTAAATTTTTTTTTACCTTTGACCTTGAAGGATGATCTTGACCTTGAACTTCCACCACTCAAAATGTGCAGCTGTATGAGAATGCCGCTTTGAAATATTATTTTTTAGACCTTTGACCTTGAAGGATGACCTTGACCTTGAAGGATGACCTTGACCTTGAACTTCCGCCACTCAAAATGGGCAGCTTCATGATAACGCCGCTTTGAAATTAATTTTTTTTTCACTTTTGGCCTTGAAGGATGACCTTGACCTTGAAGAATGACCTTGACCTTGAACTTTCACCACTCAAAATGTGCAGCTTCATGAGAACGCCGCTTTTATTTTTTTTTTTTGAACTTTGACCTTGAAGGATAACCTTAAACTTCCACCACTCAAAATGTGCAGCTTCATGAGAACGCTGCTTTGAATATTTTTTTGACCTTAACGGATGACCTTGAAATTCCAACACTCAAAATGTGCAGCTTCATGATAACGCTGCTTTGATTTTTTGTTTTGTTGTTTGAACTTTGACCTTGAAGGAGGACCTTGACCTTGAAGGGTGACCTTGACCTTGAACCTACACCACTCAAAACGTGCAGCTTCAATCATAACGCTAAGATATTATTTTTTTACCTTTGACCTTGAAGGATGACCTGAACCTTGAAGAATGACATTGACCTTGAGCTTCCACCACTCAAAATGTGCAACTTCATGATAACGCCGCTTTGAAATTTTTTATTTGTTTTTTTACCTTGAAGGATGACCTTGACCTTGAAGGATGACCTTGAACTTCCAACACTCAAAATGTGCAGCTTCATTAGAACGCTGCTTTGAATTTTTATTTTTTTCTTGACCTTGAAGGATTACCTTGAACTTCCACCACTCAAAATGTGCAGCTTCATGAGATACACATGCATGCCAAATATCAAGTTGCTATCTTCAATATTAAACAAGAAATGTGTCTGTCAGAAACACTATGTCCTCTCTGCGCCACTTTGATTTTTTTTTTAACCTTTGACCTTGAAGGATGACCATGACTTTTTATCACTCAAAATGTGCGGTGTGTGTTTGTCAGAAACACTATGTCCCCTTCTGCGCCGCTTTGATTTTTTTTTTACCTTTGACCTTGAAGGATGACCTTGACCTTTCACCACTAAAAATGTGCGGCTCCATGAGATTTACATGCATGCCAAATATCAAGTTGCTATCTTCAATATTGCAAAAGTATTAACAAGAGTTCCGCGGTCGGAGATGACCGCATTGAAGCCGGATTTTTTATTTAAATGACAGGAAAGTACCTTTCGTGTTTTTGTCAATGCAATACTTAAATTACTGAAATATTGTTCAAAGGTCAAAATGAAATGTAAGTACTTTTCAAGGCATGAGCAAACCTTGTGTTATGTTTTGAATGCATGCATATACATGAACAACAATAACATTTAAGGTCACAAATATGAACTTGAATTGACAATTAGGAAAGTTTGATCTCAATTTTTTTATTAGCAAATTAGTAAGATATTGTTTGAAGTTTCCATCAATTTCATTATCAAATGTAAGAAAATAAACTTAGATGAAATAATACTATTACGTCAAGTTTGAGATTCTAGGTCCAAGCATACCAAAGTTACAACAATTTTAACATTTTAACATTTAAGTTCACAGTGACCTTGACCTTCAAATGAATGACATTGAAATGAATGACCTTGAAATGACCAGTGGTCATCTAAGTGTGCTTGCAAACCTTTACGTCAAGTTTGAGATTCTAGGTCCAAGCATACCAAAGTTATAACAATTTTAACATTTTAACATTGACCTTGACCTTCAAATGAATGACATTGAAATGAGCAGTGGTGATCTTCTAGTACTGGCCAACCTTTATGTCAAGTTTGAAGACTCTAGGTACAAGCATACCAAAGTTATAACATGGAATAAGAACTTTAACATTTTTACCTACCAAAGTTATAAGAACTTTAACATTTTTACATTCAAGGTCACAGTGACCTTGACCTTAGAATGAATGACCTTGAAATGACCAGTGGTCATCTAAGTGTGCTTGCAAACCTTCATGTCAAGTTTGAAGACTCTATGTCCAAGCATACCAAAGTTATAACAATTTTAACATTTTAACATTTAAGGTCACAGTGACATTGACCTTCAAATGAATGACATTGAAATGACCAGTGGTCATCTTCTAGTACTGGCCAATCTTTATTTCAAGTTTGAAGACTCTAGGTACAAGCATACCAAAGTTATAACATGAAATAAGAACTTTAACATTTTTACATTCAAGGTCACAGTGACCTTGACCTTCAAATGAATGACCTTGAAATGTCCAGTGGTTACTTACTAGTTCTGGCCAACCTTCATGTCAAGTTTCAAGACTCTAGGTCCAAGCATACCAAAGTTATAACAACTTTAACATTTTTTATATTGAAGGTCACAGTGACCTTGACCTTCAAATGAATGACCTTGAAATGACCAGTGGTCATCTGTTAATCCTGGCCAACCTTCATGTCAAGTTTGAAGACTCTAGGTCCAAGCATACCAAAGTTATACCATGAAATAAGAACTTTAACATTTTCGAGCACGCCGCCACCCCGCCCGCCCCCCCGCCCGCCCGACAACATCAATCTATAAGCCGAGATTTTTTCGAAAAAAATCCGGCTAATAAAATGAGCGATTTTGGCCACATATATTTGACCTCTGACCTTGAAGGATGACCTTGACCTTTCACCACTCAAAATGTGCAGCTCCATGAGATACACATGCATACCAAATATCAAGTTGCTATCTTGAATATTGAAAAAATTATTGAGAATGTCAAAGTTGGAGCAAACAGACCAACAGACCAACAGACAGACAGGGCAAAAACAATATGTCCCCAACTATAGTGGGTGGGGGACATAAAAAGTTATGGCCAATGTTAAAGTTTTCGGACGGACAGACGCCATATATTGTGCATTTGACCTTGAAGGATGACCTTCACCTTTCAACACTCAAAATGTTCAGCTCCATGAGATACACATGCATGCCAAATATCAAGTTGCTATCTTCAATATTGAAAAAGTTATGGCCAATGTTAAAGTTTTCGGACGGACAGACACCATAAATTTGACATTTGACCTTGAAGGATGACCATGACCTTTCACCACTCAAAATGTTCAGCTCCATGAGATACACATGCATGCCAAATATCAAGTTGCTATCTTAAAAAGTGAAAAAGTTATGGCCAATGTTAAAGTTTTTTTCGGAAGGACAGACAGACTGACGCAGACTGACGGACATACTGACGGACATTTCAAATGCTATATGCCACCCTACCGGGGGCATACAAATTATTGTTTTGGGGTGGGGGGTGGGGGGGTATAGTGTGAGGGTGTGGTGGTCATTTATTAGATGATCTTTAATTAAAAAAATAAAATAATGGGGGGATTGAGGAGGGATTCGGGGGGGGGGGGGGGATTCGGGGGGGAGGGGGGATTCGGGGGGGCGTGGGGGATGGTTTGGGTGGAGTTAATAGTGGTATGTCAGGAAAGAGTTGTTTTGTCAAAGTATCAATCGAATCGAATCATAAATAAAAAAGTAATGCCAATTTTAGCAAAATTTAAGGTAAAATTCAACTTGCCAGGTAACGTACTCTCATGATAGCATGAAAGTATTTGAAGTTTAAAAGCAATAGCCTTGATACTTTAGAAGTAAAGTGGATCTAAACACAAAATGTAACCATAAATTCAAAGTTATTTAGTCAAAAAAGGGCCATAATTCCGTAAAAATGACAGCCAGAGTAATGCAACTTGTCCTTTACTGTCCCCTTATGATAGTTTGCGAGTGTTCCAAGTATGAAAGCAATATCTATGATACTTTAGGGGTTAAGTGGACCAAAACACAAAACTTAACCAAATGTTCAAGTATCAAGGGCCCACAATTCCGTCAAAAGGCCAGTCAGAGTTACATAACTTTGCCTGTACAGTCCCCTTACAATAGTTAGTAAGTGTTGCAAGTATGAAAGCAATAGCTTTGATACTTCAGGAAAAAAATGGACCTAAACACAAAACGTAACCAAAATTAAAAATTTTCTAAGTATAAAAAGGGCACATAATTCTGTCAAAATGAAAGCCAGAGTTATCTTACTTTGCCTGCCCAGTCCCCTTATGATAGTAAGTAAGTGTACCAATTTTGAATGCAATAGCATTGATACTTTATGAGAAAAGTGGACCTAAACGCAAAACTAAACCAGACGCCGACGCCAAGGTGATGACGATTGCTCATATTTTTTTTTTCAAAAAATAGATGAGCTAACAATAACTATTTTAACAGCACTTGTTTAATTTGAAAATTACTGTCTCATAACTTATGTTACTAATAGAGGTTGAGTAAAACAGCAAAATAAGTAATAGATAACAATTGTTTATTTAGTATTTACTCTTTTCTTTAAGACTGAGATGAATATTTGTCCTGTCCATATTGGAGTCAATACCCCTTTATTGTAATATTAAGGGAGTACCAAACTTTTCACCGAATTCTTACCAAAAGCCACATTAAGCATTTTAGTTTAATCAATACACGCATAACGATTATAAAATTCGAAGTACACAATCAATACTTCTCTGTGTTCTATCTATATTTAAAAAACAATTTATCATTGCTTTACCCTTTAAAACGATTGCA
This sequence comes from Dreissena polymorpha, assembly GCF_020536995.1. NCBI lineage: Eukaryota > Metazoa > Mollusca > Bivalvia > Myida > Dreissenidae > Dreissena > Dreissena polymorpha. The sequence continues at coordinate 15,676,077 of NC_068363.1, read as the reverse complement.
AGGTTATCATGACTCTAACAAGTGCTGTCACCATAGGGTGACTTATGCCCCCTATAACCGCTTGGTATAAGTTATGAGGTTTTTGTCGAAACCTAAACGCAGATTTCGAAACCTAAATGCAGACCCTAAGTTCAAGGTCAAAGTCACAGGGGTCAAAATTTGTGTGCGTATGGACAGGCCTTGTCCATATACACATGCATGCCAAATATGAAATTGCTATCTTAAGCAACATAGAAGTTATGAGCATTTTTTAAAATCTAAACGCAAAGTGTGACGGACAGACGAACAGACAGTCCGATCACTATATGCCCTCCTTTGAGGGCATAACAATGTCTTAGAATATCAAAATAAATCAGCCACATAAACTAGAGAGCAGACACCATGCTAAATCCTTGAAATGAACTAAGTGACCCCGTGACCTAGTTTTTGACCCGGCATGACTCATATTCGAACTTGACCTAGATATTGTCTTGATACAACTTCTGACCAAGTTTGGTAAAGGTCAGATGAAAACTACTTCAATTAAAGAGCGGAAACCATGCTAAATCTTTGAAATGCACTAAGTGACCCTGTGACTTAGTTTTTGACCCGGCATGACCCATATTCAAACTTGACCTAGATATTGTCTTGATACAACTTCTGACTAAGTTTGGTAAAGATCAGATGAAAACAACTTCAATTAGAGAGCGGACACCATGCTTAATTCTTGAAATGCACTTAGTGACCCCGTGACCTAGTTTTTGACCGGGCATGACCCATATTCGAACTTGACCTTGATATTGTCAAGATACAACTTCTGACCAAGTTTGGGTAAAGATCGGATGAAAACTATTTGAATTAGAGAGTGGACACGAAAAGTGTGACAGACTGACAGACAGACAGACTGACAGACAGTGCGAAAACTATATACCCCTTTTCTTGTTAAGGGGGTATTAAAAAAACCTTTATACTAGTTTTTACAAAAAGAGCAAAAATGAATAAACAAATCAAAAATTTTCTCACTGCAGCCCTTCACGAAAACATAATTAAATTTTTTCTCATACAATATTTTAACTTCAGACTTAAAGTTCATATTAAGGAAAAGGATCAACTCTCAGGCTTGGGATACTAAGGAGGCAGAGTCAATGAGTAAATCCTAGCACAAAACATAAATTTATTACACATACTGCATATACCGCACATGATCACTAATTCAAAATTCATAAAAACTCCTGAATAAGTTTACATTTCATTATTACTGGAGTGTTGTTTTTTCTTCTTTAAACTTAAACTCCCATATTGGAAGCAAACAATAGTATCAAACAAGAAATGTACATGGAATGCCATGTTCAAGGTTCATAATAAAAAGCATAAAAAATACATTTTTCCTTACTATATTTTCACAAGGTCCAATTCTCAAAAACTGTTTAATTTTCTTCACCAAGTGACAAAACGTTACAGGATCAGTAGCTCTAGTACAACAAGATCACAGAGGGAGACAGAGTTGTTGTTCCTGCACACAGTACTATCTGTCTGCCTTCAGTTGCCTGTCTGACAGGGCTATCTTCTCTCCAGGCTTGAATGCAGGCATACCCAAGTATGGGCAGCTTGAACACCGGAATGCGTCACCCAGGTAACACTGTTTAGGGCAAAGTAATGCATACATAACAAATATCAATTGAATGACTTAACTATACCAGTTAACTTAAATATTTTAAAATATTAAAATTTTATGCAACACGATCAACTCTGCCAAAGTAAGTGTTTAAAGTTATAAATACATTGTTATGGTTATTTATGGATTTGAAGTTTTGTTTTGTAATGTTTGCATTTTCAGTATTTTTGTTTCCTCTGACAGCAAGTGTTTTTTTAAAGAAAATCACAAAACATGAGTATAACAATAATCAGAATTTTGTGAAGACAACAAGATGCCATTAGCAGAGATAACTAGCAGCTTAAATTCAAAGCCAATTTTTCAATTGTATACTTATATGACTAATCCAGCAGATATCTCAGCACTTACATTTCCACATGAGGATGTGGGCGCAGATGGTTTATTCTTTCCTGCCTCAGCGTCCAATTCCTCTGCCAGGCCACATGTGCAGTTCTTACATGCCTTTTTCTTCTTGCCATCTCCTGTACCGCAGTCCGCTGCAAGAATCATTTGTGGTAATAGACTGGCCTGAATTATATGTTTCACAGTCAGCTGCAAGAATCATGCATCGTAATAGACTTGTATGAAGTATATGTTTCACAGTTAGCTGAAAGAATCATACATGGTAATAGACTTGCATGAAGTATATGTTTCACAGTCAGCTGAAAGAATCATGCACTGTAATAGATTGGCCTGAGTTATATTTTTCACAGTCAGCTGAAAGAATCATACACTGTAATAGATTGGACTGAGTTATATGTTTCATAGTTAGCTGAAAGAATCATACATGGTAATAGACTGGCATGAAGTATATGTTCCACAGTCAGCTGAAAGAATCATGCACTGTAATAGATTGGCCTGAGTTATATTGTTCACAGTCAGCTGAAAGAATCATACACTGTAATAGACTGGCATGAATAATATGTTAGACAGTCAGCTCCAGAAAAGATACATCGGAATAGACTTGCCTTATTTTGCACCACAGTAAGCTGAAAGAAAGGTACAAATTCAACGACTGGCCTGCTAAATGAGTCAGGCTAAAGATATCATAAACCTGAATAGACTGGCCTGAATAATATGTGTAGTCACCTGCAAGAAACATTCACCATGATAGACAGGGTCCTGAATGGGGTAAACTAAGTTACCGATGTAATTTAACATAGTAAACTTAAAGAAAAAAACTACAAACATTCTGCATGAAACAAAAGTTATTGAGAATGGGATAGTGCATTACATTTGTTATTTGATTCCAATGGTAAAATATCAAAAATTACAATCAAAACTTGGCTTTAAAATGTTCATATTCACAGGGACAGGTACCTTTCAGTGAAGCTGGGTCAGGCTTTTTCCTGTCTTCTTCATCCAGCAGTTCATCATCATCCACCAGATCTATGTCATCATCACCCATGTCCATGGCTGACAGCTTCCATACTGCAGCTGAGTTACCACTGGTGTGGGGAACATCTTGAAACATAATGCAGTACTTTTATAGGCATTTCTACTTGTTATAATTGAACATATTTCAAAGCTTACAAGGTCCCTCTGTGCACAAGTTTGCAAAATGGAAGAACCAGAGAGTGTTAAAGTACTAGTTTCAAATTATTTATTTGACTCACTAATGTTGGGACTAATTTGGCTTTATAGCTGCAATTTCCAGCTCGTTGGGTTTCTTTTACTGAGGATATTTTGAATTTTGGTGTGAGCTAGTGTTGCCATACGCCAAACTCACATGCATACGGGAACTGGTATTGCACCCAGGTTGCTAAGGTGTGTGTATACCTACCACTGCGCTAACCAAGCAGCCCCATGAAACTGTTTCATAAAGAAGTTCACTTTAAAGTCTGAAGTTGAATGCTATTTTGTAGCTGCCTAACAGAGATGACCAACTAAAATATGTATAATTTATCAAGTAAAAATGACTTGTTCACAGTACTGCAACATGGCAATATTTGGAATAAATAATCAAACAAGAGATGTGTTTGTCAGAAACACAATGCCCCTATTGCGATGCTTTGGATTGTATTTTTTTTGCTTTTGACCTTGAAGGATGACCTTGACCATGACCTTTCGCCACTCAAAATGTGCAGCTCCATGAGATACACATGCATGCCAAATATCAAGTTGCTATCTTCAATATTGCAAAACTTAACTGTAAGGTTAAAGTTTCGGGACAGAATGACAGACAGACAGACAGACAGGCCAAAAACAATATGCCCCCAATCATTCGATCAAGGGGCATAAAAAATATAATCAACAACAAGAGGGCCATGGGTTATACAGCACACATGTATGAGACATAAAAGAACTAAACTATTCTGAGAAGGTGGCGCCCAGAATAATAAAAGTACTTTATAGGATATAAATATTTGCTCATGTCTGTTTTCTAACCTGAGATATGTAAAAATGCTCTGTCCAAGTATCAGGAAGATTTGACTTGAAATATGACTAGAGAGAAATAACCTGCTTTTTCTTTACTTAAACCTATTGAACTAGGTTTTAAACTCGAATGACCCAGGTTCAAACTCACCAGAGATATCATGAGGACAAATGTTCAGACCAAGTTTCATAAAGAGTGGACTAAAATTGCCATTTCCAGCGAGTTAACAAGGCTCAATAATAGCCATACAAGGAAAACTGCCCCTACTGCTTGCAGCAATATTTTTCATTTTATTAAACTATTTTTAAACTTAGCAGAGATACCATAAGAACAAAATATTCTTACCAGGTTTCATGAAGATTCGAGAAAAATGTGCCTTATAGTGTTTCAAATATTTTTTATCTTTGACGAAAGAACCTAGTTTTTTTTAACTCACTTGAACCAATTTCATACTCAGTTGAGATTTCATTTGGACTAATATTCTTACCATGTTTCATGAAAGATTAGACAATAAATGTGGCATCAAGAGCATTCACATTTAAATTGATGACGCCGGACATCATAAGACAAACATCACACAAAGGCAATCACAAAGTCTCACCTTGAGCATGTTTTGCTCAGATGAGCTAAATTTAATTTACAAATTACCTGCTCAAAGCTATAAACCAAATTCATCTTTCAGCAAATTCTAATGCAATAAAGGCTTGGCCATTCAGGCTTTTCAACTTGGTGCTATTTAACTTTGACAGTAATACATTTTTTCCAATACATGGTAACCACAAAAAAACATTGAGAAAATTTTATTATTTTATTCATTTTGATGATCAAATGTAAATGAAATTTTAGTATATTTCTAAGTTGTTAGTTTGAATTAGTATCTATTATAGGTTATAATTAATAAATACTTTCATTTGGAATAATTGACTATATTATTAAAATTTGCAATAAAGCCAACTGGCATACATGGTCCTTTAGATTACATCTATACTATCATTTTATGAAATGAAGGAGAGAACAAATCCAATTTAATTAACAATCAAATATTTTATCAAATGTTAAATATATTAGCCCTTAGATTAAATTGAAGAGAACTTAATGAACAATATTAAGTCCCCCTAAATAATAAAAGGAATCCTATTTATTTTACTTATTAAAACAAAAGGACAATCAAGCAGAGGGAAACAGATGCAGAAGAGGAGGGAACTTTAGAGCACTATGATTAAAGCAGAGGAAGCATGGATGAGAACTATCACTACTGCAAAGGCAAAAGGGAAGAGAACTATAATTTACATCTTGAGATATTTTAATGCCCCTGTAGGGTGGCATATAGCAGTTGAACTATTCGTCAGAACGTCAGTCTGTGCGTCCATCGGAAAACTTTAACATTGCCCATTACTTTTGCACTATTGAAGATAGCGACTTCATATGTGGCATTCATGTGTATCTCATAGAGTTGCACATTTTGAGTGGTGAAAGGTAAAGGTCAAGGTCATCCTTCAAGGCCAAAGGTACAATATATGGCTTCAAAGCGGCGCAGTAGGGAGCGTTGTGTTTCTGACAAACACATCTCTTGTTTTTCATAGGGTGATAAACCCAGGGCTACACCTCACCTTGTTTCTTGTTTGCAAATGATAGTTTGAGCTGTGAGCTGGAGCCAACCTCGTAGCTGGGTTTGCTGGCTGAGAACTCCATGAGGCACACATCCTGATTGGGGAACTGATTGCCCAGGCTCTGCTTCAGGTCATCTGACAGTGCACATACCTTAGGCTGAAACATTCATACAGCTGTGTGCTAGATTAGTGTATAGAAACGGTCATGAGTTCCAGCTAAGATAACTGTTTTAACATGATGAAATTTGGCTCATTTCCAAACAAGTTAAAGTATATCTGATTAAACATTAAGAAATACAGGATGCTAAAACAAAACCTGAGTTGATTCCCAAATCATTCATTTAGAAATACTATGCAGTAAGAATAATAAGTAATAAATAAATAAATATATGATATATTAACTTATGGAGCACACCTGTGACACATTTATAAATCCTGACAGCTTCAAAGCAGATGTGACGTTCTGGGTTGCTGACACCTTGCTCTCATCGCTTGATATCCCTGTTACCACGGTAGCCAGGTAAAGTTTCCCATCTGGTCTGAGTACTCGACAAACTTCCGCAAGTGTATCGCCTGACATGACCTCTGTGTTTGGCTGAACAAGGCCGGAGATGGCAACATGGAAACTTGATGGGTGATGATTTGCTAAAACATGTATTAATGAAATGCACAACATAGTTAAATATGAATCTAAATAATGAGAGAATTAAACAAAACCTGTGCTTTTGAAATGCAATGCCCGCAACTGGACTTTGAAACCGCACAGCAGCTATTAAAAAAGAAAAAAAATATTCGCCAAACATAAATTGACCGGAACAAGACTCGCACTTCATCTGTATGCCATTTAGGTAGACTCAAAATTAAGCTCAATATTTCAAATATTCGGTAAAATAACTCAAGTAAAAGGTTATTATAGAGAACATTATTATAGAAGTCCAAGGCCAATTACCAATCCAAAAATCAATTGAACCAAACAAAACTCACACTTCATCTGTAGGTCATGACTCGTATATCAAAAATTAGCGCAACATCTGAAATCATTGCATAAACAAGATGTGTTTGAGAAACACTATGCCCCCAGAATGTAGTGTATATTAAATGAGCGATTTTGACCCATATATTTGACCTTTGACCTTGATGGATGACCATGACCTTTCATTTCTCAAAATATGCAGCTCCATGAGATACACATGCATGCCAAATATGAAGATGCTATGTTCAATAGTTATGGCAAATGTTTGACATGCTATGTACAATAGTTAAAAAAGTATAGGCATTTTTAAGTATATGACCTTGAAGGATGACCTTGACATGTCACCAATTAATAGGTTCAGCTGTATGAGCACCATGTAAGACCAAAGACAAAATATTCCAAAATTTATAGAGTTAATGCAATCTGATAACCAAACAATCAACAGAAATTTAGCAATTTATGTTCATAAAGCATTTATTCCAAGAAATGTCTATAACTAGGCTTAAGCATTCTTGAGTTTTCATCCGGAAACTGTTTTACTGTTTTGAGTCACTGTGACCTTAACCTTTGACCTAGTGACCTGAAAATCAATAGGGGTCATCTGCCAGTCATGATCAATGTACCTATGAAGTTTCATGATCCTAGGCCTACGCCTTCTTGAGTTATCATCCGGACACCATCTGGTGGACGGACCGACCAACATGTGCAAAACAATATACCCCCTCTTCTTTGAAGGGGGCATAAATATTATTTTGAGTTATATACATGTCAGAAAAGTTGACTTATCGCTGTCAATAGCGCTTTTTTACGTTAACATTATGTTGAAATACATGTATCTTTTAACAATGTATGTATAGAACAAAATATAGTATGAATATGATCAATCTTGCCATGAACTAGTATTTATTGATGACCACTTGCATGCAATTTGTTTGTATAAATATATTCAATATACTAGTACATCATTTACATGTGTACTCATGGACTGCAATGTCTAATGTATCTTGAATAAACCATTGAGAAGTCGTTACGAAGTTATAGTGTATAGTAAATGAGAGATTTTGACCCATATATTTGACCTTTGACCTTAAAGGATGACCTTGACCTTTCACCACTCAAAATGTGCAGTTCCATGAGATACACATGCATATGAAGTTTCTATGTCCAATATTGCAAAAGATATGGCAAATGTTTAAGTTTAGTGATTTTGACCCATATATTTGATCTTTGACTTTGAAGGATGATCGTGACCTTGACCTTTCACCATTCAAAATGTGCAGCTCCATGAGATACACATGCATGCCAAATATCAAGTTGCTATCTTCAATATTGCAAAAGTTATGGCAAATGTTAAAGTTTGACGCAAACCAACAAACAAACCAACACACAGGGCAAAAACAATATTTCCCACAGTATATACTGGGGGACATAAAAAAAAAAACTCAGGAAAATGAAAAGTCTGACAGACAGACAGATGAACAGTCTGATAGCTATGCCACCCTACCGGGAGCATATAAATATTGCTCTCACAGATTAAACAAGGGACAAAATTGTCACAAAACCAGGTTTTCATTGTGAAAAAAAAAATCTGATAAAGGGAGAAAACTCAAACTGAACTTTTGAAATGAACAAAAAAAATTAACCCCCTTTGTAAGTTTTTTTTTTTAAATCTATTTTTAGTCGTGGCGACCTTGACATTGGAGATATTGACGTGATTCTTTTGTGGGACACACCGTCCCATGATGGTGAACAAATGTGCCAAATGATTTTAAAATCTCACAATGAATGACATAGTTATGGCCAGAACAAGCTCATTTATGGCCATTTTTGACCTTTGAACTCAAAGTGTGACCTTGACCTTGGAGATATCGACGTAATTATTTCGCGCGACACACCGTCCAATGATGGTGAACAAATGTGCCAAATGATTTTAAAATCTGACGATGAACGACATAGTTATGGCTCGGACAAGCTCATTTATGGCCATTTTTGACCTTTGAACTCAAAGTGTGACCTTGACCTTGGAGATATCGACGTAATTATTTCGCGCGACACACCGTCCAATGATGGTGAACAAATGTGCCAAATGATTTTAAAATCTGACAATGAACGACATAGTTATGGCCCGGACAAGCTTATTCCGCCAGCCCGCCAGCCAGCCTGCCAGCCAGCCAGCCAGCCAGCCCGCCCGCATTCGCCAATCTAATAACCAGTTTTTTCCTTCGGAAAACCTGGTTAAAAATCATATCCCATAAAAGATTCATGTCCAGAACTTATTTTAAATGGAAAATACCATAATTTGGGGATCTTTTAAGTATAGGAAAAAATCCATAGAATTAAATCAGTTAAAGGGATAAACTTTCCAATTCAAATAATATACAACGAAAAAAACTTACAACAAGACTCCGCAAAAGCCAGTTAGCACTAGGACAATGCCACTAAAAAAAAATTAAGTCCTGGAAAAATACAAATAACTGGCTGTCTTGACCAGTGAAAAATTGTGATCAAGTACCTATTTGTTGTTAATTTGCTTGAATTGGGCTGGTGACACTTTGATGATTGCCAAAGCTTGTGGCCAGTACCGTAATTGTTTTGGGACTTAAGCATTAACTGCATACCCCTAACAAAAATTTACTAAATCAAATAAATTATTTACCCATTGCAAGCCTCTGAACATGTTCCATCTGGACTCGCCCTGTCCCCAGTCGAACCTGTAGGGACTTCACTGCACCCTGAAGTTCATCTGTAGGAGCAGCTCCTCCCCACAGCCACAACACTGTGTTACCCTGCGAAACTTCTACATTCTCCATTTTGCCTGTAAAGAAAGAATAATTCTCTGAACACTGCTGGTTTCTGTGGGTCTTAAAGATATAAATATTTTAAATAACAAAATTGAACTGATTAATAATGGCATCCTAATTGTGCATAAAGACATTTGAAGGTATTATTCAATCAGCAATTTTTTTTTGCTCTTTACATTACGTACTGAAAAACGGCACTTTCCCAATCTGGAAATAACTTGTAATTTCCCAATTGCTTAAAAAAAATCCCCATTGAAAATTTCCAAATTTTTTTTTTATAAATGCAAACTTTAGTTAGTTTCCCTATGCAGCGCTATTGCTTGAACCTAAGTAAATATAATATTGACATCTTGCCAACACTTTTTTTATCAATTTTAAAAGTTTTTGAACACAAAAATCAAATGCACCAATTTCCCAATATATAAAGGCGTCATAATTTCCCCAATTTCAGGGGTTTTCGGGCAAATGTCTCCCTATTTGGCTGGTACAGGTACTTTTCCAATTTGAGCAAAAAATTATCTGTCAATAAATCGGAACCATAAAACAACTTACTAGAGGCCAGTAACGTACCCAATCCACTTAAAAAGTTATATATTTACCTGAATCCAGCAGCACTTTTCTGCAGTATTAGTAAATATAAAAAATGGTGACATGTATATTAAATGGGAAAACATTAAAATTACAATCTGAACATAAACTATTAAATAGTGCTAAATTTTAAGAAGACATGATCACAGAGAATCTGCACATAAAATGACTAGTCACAACTAGTATTATTTGAGTTCATGAGGTATATATATAGATATGGTTAATAAAAGCACTGTTCTAGTTCAAACTAATACAATCATTGAAGATGACAATTACCCCTGCAATAGCTCATCTCAAACAGGTGCAAAAGTTGAGTATTAGTAAAAAAATCTCAACATTTCGATGTTTGCTAATTCACGTTGATCACACAAAAAGATTCATCTTGATAAATTGAATCAATTGCCTTGCCTTTATTTAAATGACACGTTACTCTGCAACAAAAACCAGGTCTACACTCCTACATTACATATAATAGTTCATGTCTTACAACAAATATTGATTACATTTAATAAAGTTGCAACAATGAACACATATTTGTTCACTAAAATATTTATTAAAAAATACTCAAATGCGTTGTGTGATTCACGAAAAAAAACATTTGGTCTTTGAAACCAACTGTCAGGACATTGTGTGCATTTAGGACAATTTAAACTCAGATTACCAGAAAGCTGCTGAAGCACCCAGACTGTGGCAACATATGCAGGCTGCTAAGAAGGTGTCAATCAACATGATTTACAACTTATTGAATGTGATGTTAATAAATAAATTCGTTAAATGTGCTGTTATTATTAAAAATACTGGGTGAAAGTAAGTGGCGACAACTTATTTAAGCCCAGAGGGAAGCCCTGAACCCTTGCTAACATTTATATTAAAAAAGACTTTTTGATGAGTCATATTAATTAAAGGTTATAATTGAACAATCTTTGTCAAATTGATTTGTTTGTGTTTGTTTTTCTATAGAAAAAATAATGTTGAATAACAATAAAATTTCTACAAGATCATCCATTTTTCAAGAGCTAACTATATATTATATTTGTGTACTGTTTCAAGTCACTGTGACCTTGACCTTTGACCTAGTGACCTGAAAATCAATAGGGGTCATCTTCCAGTCATGATCAATGTACCTATGAAGTTTCATGATCCTAGGCCTAAGCATTCTTGAGTAATCATCCGGAAACCATTTTACTATTTCGAGTCACTGTGACCTTGACCTTTGACCTAGTGACCTGAAAATCAAGAGGGGTCATCTGACAGTCATGATCAATGTACCTATGAAGTTTCATGATCCTAGGCCAAAGCGTTCTTGAGTTATCATCTGGAAACCATCTGGTGGACAGACAGACAGACGGACCGAAATGTGCAAAACAATATACCCCCTCTCCTTCGAAAGGGGGCATAATAATAAAATAAATTATTTATATTTTTACTGTTTAGAAATTATTTTCTTTTTTGGTGGACAACAACTTCGCATATGCATGTTTGTCAAAAAATGTCATTCAGTGATTTGTTTCTAGGGCCATCCTTAAAAAATTGTTTGTTTGGCATAACCCGACCCAGGTAAATTTGGGTGGGTAGGTAGGTAGGGATTTTTTTTTAGGATTTTTTTTTCTGAAATTGAACTCCAACATATACCAAACTGAAAGGTAATTATCAAATAAAGCTCCAAGTCTTCTGCCACATGAAAGGAAATTGGTAAATATTTTTCTGCACCGTCCGTATCACCACACGTGTATTCGTAAGTCGATATTTTTTATAAAGAACATCGAAAATATAATATAATCAACAAAAAATACTTTATCCGAAAACGAGAGTCCGGAAAAGTGTACGCATTTTGCACATGAAATTAATATACTATTTGGTTGACATATTACTTTACACTAGCATAGTTTGTGAGTAAAAAGCAACAAAGTAATCATTACATTTTAATTTCAATCAAGAACAGAAAGGTGTACCATCTTCGACATGTAACTTATTTTTTAATTATCATCCTTTAATTCAGATCGATAGATGTTAGAAATTTGTAAAGTGATCAGCTTAAAAATAATTTATTGAGTGTTACACTTATTTTCATTTGCTTATTTTTTATATGACTTTTGCCATCGGCCATTATATTGCAGGCAGACGACAATTTCAACTGTGTATTCCATTATCAGCGCATGAATTACCCAATATTACCCCATAGCGAACTCAATGTTGATTGGCCAGCTACTATATGCGCTTCAAAACATTCATGGAAACAAAGAGAAAAAAATAGTTAAAAAAAAAACAATCTTGATTAAAATGGCGGATGTTTTCAATGAAATTTAACCAGATTTTAGCAATTTTGCAAATGATATTTTTCTTGAGCCAAATTCGCTATATTTTTGCAAATAGGGAACGACAGCGCGAGCCCTAAAAAAGTGAGCATTTATTCCAATAATAACGCGTTTGCAATGCTCGTGCTGTTGTTCGCCATTTGAGCCATCTGCGCCATTTGCAAAATATTGAGAATTTGGCTCAAGAAAAATCTAAATTGCGAAAATTCGAAAATCTAGTAAAATTTCGTTGAAAACATCAGCCATTTTAATCAACTGGTTTTCTATATTTGTCTCTTTGTTTCAATGAAAGTGTTCGCAATTCAAACAATTAACAAAACCCGGTCTGTACCCGATTAGACATCGCTTAACCTGACCTAATTTTTATTGAAATGCACATGGTAGCTGACCAATCAAAATTGAGCTCGCTTTCACATGACATGACGTCGAATGCAACATGAGAAAGGGTGAGCTATCGGATAATATTGGGTCATTTATGCGCAGATGTGGTATAATTTTAATACACATTTAATATCGCAGTCTGCCTTCAAAATAGCGGCTGGTCGCTAGAGATTAACAAATAAAACAAAAACACGACAATACCGGTCAATAAATATTTCTAAGCTGACCACTTCATCTTTCTTCCGAATATTTACCGATCTGAATTAAAGGTGATAATCAAATAATTAGTTATATGGCGATAATATTACACATCTCTGCCGATTGCCGAATTAAATTTAACGGTGATAATTAATAAATTTGTTTTTATACTCCCAATCTATCCTGAACGACAGCAGCGTATTTTAATAAAAGGGATACGAGAAAAACAGGAGCAGTTTAATTGTATTTAAAGTCTAATTAATCGCATATGCATATGTCAAATAAATAGGCGACTCAAATAAATACCGGTACGCGTTTTGTTCATTGCTATTCTAGATATCCTTGAAAGAGCATTTAATTAAATGACGCAAATAACCCGAAAGGATAAAAAGCGGAAAGGCAATATTTAGCGGAAAGAATTAACAGCGAGCAAAAAAATTTTTTTTTGGAAAGTGACAAAAAAAATTTTCAGTCAGGCCGATTTTAGTGGGTCGATCGGGTTATGCCAAACAAAAGAATTTTTAAGGGTGGCCTAGCAGGGTCTAGATGAAATCATGGATGTAACACTGCTGTAAATAGACACATGTACAAATATCTATTTCCTAAATCTTACAAAATGTTTTGGTTAATTTCTCTTAAAATAAATTACCTTTTGGAAGCTGGATTGTTCAATGAAAATGTGCAGGCTTTTATTTCTAATCAATATGCAAACTTATAGACATCTTTTAAGCTTTTGCCTGAAAATTAGGTAGCACCTTTAACCATATTACCATCTAGGTGTGAAACATATTGGGAGACTTTCGCAGTGGCATTAACTGGTAGTGGCACGAAATGACCATCCTGTTTAGCAACCAATGCGAAAGACGCAAAAATCTTGTCGGACACGAGGTCCGATAACTTTTAAAATTTGTCGGACCTCGCCAGATTTTATCGGACCTCGTTTTTCGTCCGTGCCGAGACAAGTATGTTTCGCCGTTTTATTAAAAGTTGTTAAATTTTAAATGCCGCTCACTTTCCAGCCATATCATGATATCAGTAAGAAAGTGATTAGCGTTTATTTTGTATTAATATTAGTTTCATATCTCGACTTGACTCGCTACGAATTTTATTCGCGGGAGCTGTAATTTTGTGATCCAGCTAAGAAATTCCGTAGCAAGTAAAGTCGATATATAGAGCGAATATTAGTACGAATTAAACGCTAATCACTTTCTTGCTGATATGGCTGAGAAGTGAGCGGCATACACAAATTACAAAAAGTAATAAAGGGTATAACACGGCAAAAATTGCTTGTCTCGGCACGGACGTCGCCATCTTGACTTCCTTTGACTTATACTGTTCACACAAGATAAAAATATAAATTGAGAATGTAAAAACTGTTTATTGAGTCTATTGGCAATGAACAAAACAACATCACCACACATTGAAATAAAAACGTTTAATGCATGTTGATTCCATCCTGTGAATCGCCGTCGGATTGATACTCTGAATCTGTCTCATCGGAATCAGAGGGCTTATCGCCAGGCTTAGCCCCGTCAAAATAACGTAGAAGTGAAAATGACATCCTAAGAATGAGTGTGACAGTAGGCCTAACAGTACACACTTAACAGCTTGAGGTGTTTTGTTTAACAACTTTAATCAAAAATGAAGCGATTACAAATTTACAAAAAATAAAGGTACTACAAGAACGTTTAACAATATGAAAACGGAATCACCTGATCAAAAAGTTATCCACGTTTTCGCGATCGTTGACACAGCCACTTCTACTTCTTCATCAAATCTTGACACGGGACAGGCAACGGTCGTGTGGTTCCCCGCTTTCTATTTACGATCATCACAATGCTCGAAACCAGTAAAATTTAATTCAACCATGATGTCATTGATGCGTCGCCTACGTCACGAAACAATGTGCAATATTTAACTGGTTCTAAGAATCGCGCTTGGAGTTTGTTACGTCACCAGCAAAGACAGCCAGTTCGACTGGTTGGAAAATTGATTTTAAAGTTAAATAATCTATCGAAGTAAAATAAACATGAATTAGACCTTTTTTTAATATTCCTAGTTTCGTGTTCATTTTTAATCAAAGTTTTACATATTGTTTTTTTTTTTTTTCTTGTCGGACACGAGGTCCGACAATTTGGGAAATATTATCGGACCTCGTCGAATTTTATCGGATTTGTCCGAGGTCCGATGTCTTTCGCATTGGTTGCTGTTTAGACTGGTTTAGTTATGCAAATAACAATCAAAATAATTACCAGGACCAGGTACCACAATAAAATGAAGTGCAAATTAAACTTTTTTTTCAGTGTGTCTTGCCTTCCTGTTGTCTGGGTTAAAAATTTATCGAGAACATCTAACAACGAATCGAAGTTAAAATGAAAATTCAAGACTCGGGACCACAGGGTCCAGTAAAAAAAAAAAAAAATTCTTACATAAACAATTTTTTTTTTTTTTACTGGACCCTGTGCTCGGGACGAACACGATTTACACGTAAAATCATACGGTATATTGGATTGTTGTTTGTAAGTGTTACATGTATAACAATATTCGTCAATAATCATAAAACTGACGAAAAGGATAGACATACCGTACTGTTTATTTGCGTAAATGAAACTGATAGATTACTGTCTTAATGGAGGTTGTTGTTGTTGTTGTTATTATGTGGTTTAATGTAACCTAAGGAGGGTTACGAACTACTATTTGTCACAACCTCCGTACAGAGGACTTACCCGTTCTGAGCATAGCTCTCAGGACATTTCTTCCACAAATTAACACGTCGTCCTAATGGTGTTTTACAACAATATGGTTATAATAACACATTCTGTTAACAAACTTAACAAACAATCTAACGAAAATTGCCTGGATTGTCATAAAATAACAAACGGCAAAAACTGATAATCATTCAAAATGTCGAATAATATTACTTGAGATTAAAATTGCTATCGATCTGCCCGAAAGATGTTGCTATAGTATTTTCCAATGTTTCCTTAATTTCAATAATGGAATACCGGTACTAAAACTGGTTTCGATCACAAATCAAGCGTCGACAACAAACAGGTTTCGGTGACGCTCAATGATCTCACGTGTGGTACAGACTATGCATTTTCGGTTAAAGAGGTGACGTACAATTGTTATATTTTGACAAACTAGTCTTTGATTTTGAGTAACATTTGTAATATATTTATATTTTATGCCGTAATAACATTGACAATATAACTGGTTTCAACTGTTATATACGATATAATTCTACATATTCAAGCCTCCTCGCACATCGACGAATCCATATGACGAAGCCTGGCGAAAAGGGTAAATTTATGAATTCTAGCGAATGTTTACCGAAATTGTTTGAACATTTGTTGCATCGTGTAATATTATAACGAAAGGTGAACGTAGAGGAACTTTGGTTTGAATAATTTACGAAGATTGACGAACAGTTACTGCAATTCGCTAGAAAGCGTTAGGTCGCGCAAATAATATTCGTTCTTTCGGTTAGCGATTAGGAGCTATTAAGAGCGTGAAGATATGAATGTAAGCGTAACCTTGCGCATACTTGCGCATACCAGCGAATATTTCCGAAATGGTGTTTCTGCATCCGGGCGTTTTGATATAGACTAACTTTTTACCGACTCGACTATGCATGTTGATAATGCATGAAGTATTTTTCATTAAAGATTTTGCGTTAATTTCGTGTTTTACTTTTACTATTACTTCCCTTTATAAGGCCCATACAAAATCAACAATACTCTTTATTAATTTATTCCACTAATATGTTACACTTTATTTCAATCTCTAATGTGGCACCATCCTGCCTTGCTATGGCACACATCCCGCTGGAGAGTTGACCCAGTGCTTCAGAGTATTTCTCACAATCTTGCCTTTTTTGATTGCTGTGTTGTGGCCCCTGGTATTGACTTTCCTGGCATCCTTCAAGTTGCGACCTCTTCACCATTCCCCAAGAACCAGATCGCCTCTTCTATCATCATGTTCAACTAGTGCATTCTGCATGGTGGGGTACCTGATCCTCATCAAGTTGTGGAGAATGCAGCATGTCTTTACAATCAGCCTTACTGTGGATGGGCTGTAGTTCATCTTTGTGAGAAGTATCTGAAATTACAGATGACCAGTATTGTTATGTATTAAAAGTTATCGTGAACATTTCTTTTATAAATGAAATTGTGTTTTTAAAAAGGGTATTGCAGTAAATTCTGCTATTAAGGCCACTTCGAAGATTAAAAACATTATGCGCTTTTTGAAAATAATCAAGTCCCAAATGGTTAATTTATGAAGGAAAATGGTCCGATATTAAGACCACTTCGCTATTGATACTACTATTTTGCCTGGTCTTAATAGCGGAACTTTATTGTACCTGGAATCGGTTGGCCAAAGTCCCAAATGCATTTTCTGATACTCTCCTAGACCTGGATAACCGGTAGTTCAGGATGCTTTCGTCTCTTGTCAGGACTCGAATGTCCATAGGGTTTCTGCATGTTCTCGCTAAGGCTGAACGCGTCATCTCCAACCAAGAAACAGGGCATGTCAACGGTGTCATTTGGAAAGGGCTGTGGGTCTGGAAATCCAATGGAACCATCCTGCACCATCTAAAGGAATTCTGATTCATTATAAATCTTGGCATCTCCACTTGAACCGTATCATGAAAATACAAAAGGATAAAAAGTTGTCAGTTTACAAATGTACATTGAAAACCGCGCTATATGTATATAATTTATGTAATTACAAAATAATGCAGTTAATTTATGTAGACTAATACTCACAACCCAGATCACACCATACGAACTTGTAGAACGAGTCGACAATGGCCAGTAAGATGATGCTGAAGAATCCCTTATAATTATTATATAAGGAACCAGAGCTGACAGGCTTTCTGATGCCATCAATAGCAGCAACGCTATTTGGAAGGTTCCAATTCTTGAAGAAACCATCAGCCAATTGTCTCCATTCTCCAAGTGTGGAGGGGGCTGTAATAACCTCATCAACATATTTTTCACATATAGAATGACACATGTCTCTGACCACTACAGAGAGGGTATTCTCAGCGAACCGCCAGGAATACTGCATGTCTGAGTACTTGACACCAGAAACCAGGTGACGTAGTCTGACAGCTAACTTAAGCCCTGAATCCACGGGCTCCCTGTACCGAGTGTTTTGCTTCACGAGGCGATGACGAACCTTCCCAAAGTTGTATCTTACATTTCAGTAGGCATGCGGAGGAATTTCTTGAATGTTTCAGGATCTTCACTTCTGAGCTCAACCATGAGCTGATCATAGATGCCAAATTGGCGCCGTCTCTTTAAATGCAGCCATGGTCTTCTCCAAATATTACGTGCTCTGGCTCCTCTTCTCCACGTTAGTCGGCCTCTGAGAAAGCGGTGTATGTTTCGTTGTTGCTGGACTACTTCTTGATTGGCCATAACAGCAACATACTGCAGTTTCAGGCGTTGTATATCTTCCATTTGACGAAGAAATAATGAAATACCTTCAACGTTATATATATGAAGTATATAGGCATATGTCTGCACAAACTACTAAAACAATCAGGAGCGCTATTATTCGGATGGATTCGCATACATTCGCCTATCGTAGTTACCCTTCGGGTTGATTCGTATACGAGCGTATACCATTCGTTTTCTGAACGTTAACTTATCGTTATAGATCGCTTAAATGCGTCGGATTCCATTCGATACAATACGCAAATCCTCGCTATAGTTCGCAAAATTTCGCAAGCTATCGCAAAGATTTGTTTTCGGATCGTCCTCTTTCGCTTGATATGCAAATCAAGTAATCATGATATGCAAATTAGCTAAAAGCTGCACCTCTAACGCCAGTTGACGAACTCTATGCGAAGACTTTACGATCGGCTAACGTATTGAAACGAATTTTAACGAACGATAGACGAAACTTTTATTCGCCACCAATTTTTGAACATGTTTAAAATTTTCCGACGAACAGAACTAATCGCAACGGACGCAAAAGCTCACAAACGCATCCATACGAACACCACCAACGATGTGCAACGTACATTTACTAATGAGAACGAATTTTGCTGAAGTTTTATTCGCCAGTACACGCAAGATGACGTCGGGAGACTTTCGCCTATGTGTGAGGAGGCCTTAATGACATTGTCCACCTTTCTGCTAAGTTCATCTCTTCACCATTCTTGATAGAGCCATTGTACCTTATGACGACCTCCTCGTCTTGATAGGACGTGGCGAAGACTGTCTCAAACCTGGTGCGAATCTTGGAAGACATGGAGAGGTTTTGAGCATGCTTTAACCTTACGTGGTTTAGACCTGGCGTTAACATGGACGCTTTCATTACCTTGTAGAGAACACAGAACAGTTATAGATTATTCTGCAAAGTGCTGACGTTTGCTGTCATGTCGAGTTTTCACTCGAGTAAAACGTGCGTATCATGATTATCGTGTTCATGTTACGTCCCACCAAGAATTCATGCAGACTGTTAAGATTCTTTGTATGTTTAGACAGGGGTTTACCATATCTTTAAAATGTGTACTGCGTATAGTCAAGTCAAGTCAACAGTTTATTAAAGAAACAGAGGCCTCCGGCCGAAAATACATCTCATGTTATATACAGAAATTGCAGAGTTGTGTCATAGTAATATTATTCAGATGTAAATGTTAATACATGTATCTAGTCTTTTATAGAATTCATAAGAAAACATACACTGCTTATTTTCTAATAGTTTCAAAATCATTCGTTGACAATAAGTCATCGAAGTTATTCAGTTCAGTGCCAGAGTCATACCAGTTGAACAGACACTGATTTCTAATACTTGTATACTAGCACAATGGAAAAATGCATGATATTCACAATCCACATGTGTCATATTATTACTAATTTGTGAACAATCATTACACACACGATTCTGGAAGGTAATATTCTGATGTCTGTTAGTTTCAACTGGTAGTTTATGATTTGAACATCTAAACTTAGCATAGGCTATTTTGTGTCTGACTGGCATTTCTATTATCAAATTTCGATCAATATTAAGTAGTGGTTTAAAATGATTATAATGGTGACATCGACTTGAGTTATTTACGGTGTCATGCCAGTTTTGAGTTTAGCAGTCAATCAATCTATTTCTGAAAAGTTTGATAAACATGTCACAATCACCAACTACGTGTGATATCCACACATATCCAAAACCGTATGTAAAAAGTATAGATTTTACTTTGGTTGCCCAACAAATTCTTCCAGGATTATCTATTGATTTAAGCATAATATAACATTGCCTAGGGTATCTATCAGATGTCATAGTTAACAGTTCACACCAGTACCTGATACAGTTGGTACAATAAGTGATAAATAATGGGAGTCTTCCACATTCTCCCAAAACCATGCAAGTATTGGTATTTTATGAACATGTAAGAATTTTTACAAAACATATTATGGACAGATTCAATAGTTGGCTGTACTCATAACCCAATATCTGGGAACCGTAACATAATATTGGCTTTACCATAGTATCAAATATTTTAAATAGATCCTTTGCAGGAAAAAAGCCAAATGGTTTCTGATAATATCTTATTGCAAATAGTGCATTTTGTTCTTGGGAAGCTAGTTTATCATGGGCTGAGCTCCAGCTTAACTTTGGAGTCAACAATAACCCCATTTACTTGTATACAGAATAAGTTGTTGTACACGGAAGAACCATGCTTCATATCTTCGGAGGGGACCATACCAGTATCAATGCAGAACGGATCAACATTGTTAGTTTGTTGTTGTAACTTATTGGCGGTTTCAGCACAATTGGCGACATCGTCTGCAAACATTAGACACAAAGTGTCTGGGATATCATTAGGTATGAAAATACCAGATTCACATACAAGCCGTAAAAGTGAAAACAGCTCATCTATAAATAGGGCAAAAATAGTCGAACTCGATTTATCGCCGTGCCTGGATCCAACATTGCAGGGAAACAAATTAGTAACAACATTATTTGAGACTTTAACACAAGAAGTCAAGCAAGAATACATAGATTTAAGAACTCTTAGGAACTTTCCAAATACTCCTTTCTTTTTTAATGATGAAAATAGTTTGACATGGTAAACTTTATCAAAGGCTTTACGGAAGTCAACGTACAAACAATAGAATCGACCACCCGTTTTGAGAGATATTTTTGGACCATCGCTTGCAAACAAAGGACATTATCAACTGCCGAATATCCTCTACGAAAACCTGCCTGAGATTCATCAATCTTATCAGTTTCCTCTGCCCAGTCATACAATCTCTTATTAATCAGAAAATATTTTATATAGAGTATTCGTAATAGATATACCACGATAGTTACCAGGGTTATTACTTGGACCTGACTTATGAATCGGTGTAATGATTATTTGACCCCATGACTCGGGAAATTTACCAGTGTCTAGTATTTTATTAAACAACAACAACATTATTGGAGAAATATCTGTTAGTGTACACTTGTAAAATTCCGACGGAATTCCATCCAGACCACAAATTTTACCATTTATTAATTTGGATATTGACTAATCAATTTCTTGCAATGTGAAAGGATCATAAAGTGAATTCGCCGTATCATCAGAATAAGCATGGTCATTTCCAACAGTATAATCAACAACAATAGAGTTATCATCGAATAAAATGCCACTGAAATATTGTAACCATTCTATTTTTGAGATACAAGAATCAATTGATTTGGCCGATTTAGTTTTCTTTTCAATTTTCCAAAACATTGTAGGATTATTACTACAATTAACAAGTTCTTGGCGGTTTAGCCTTTGCTTTTCAAGTACCTTTGACATACAATGATTCTTAAAATTATTCCGTTTATCTTTAAACACTCTGAGATCTGACTCTAAATTGGAGCTACGAAATTTACGAAGAGCGCTGTATTTTACCGACTTTAAATAGTCAGCCCACCAAGGTGGTTGTGATGAAAAATACCGAAATTAACCAGCATATATTAACCGGCATTCTGATATATAGCTGTAATCAGATCTACCGCAGATTTAACATTCGAATCTATGGTATCAAGTAAAGAGGTATACTGACTCTGCAATAAGCCACTAAACGTCAATAAGAACTCGTCACATAACGAATTACGCCATCGAAATTTCCTCAATATGTTAATTGGATACTTATTCATATTAGTTACAAGATTATTCGACCTGTATGGAAGTACAAACACATAAGAAACCGGAAAAAGATCCGAATTATATCTGTCTAAAACTCTGAAGTCGTTAATGTATAATTGCTAGGCATGCCCTATATGCAAAATGTTAGCACTTTTGAAAAGTATACATAGATGTGCAGTAACGGTTACAATGATGAGCGAACGAAATGGAATGTACTTTATACGAAGACAACAAAAATGATTGTAGCGGAAAAAAGCCAAGGTCTGCTGAGACCGAATGCGGTTGTTTTTCGACAGCGGGCGTCTGTATACATGTAATCATTTGCTGGGTCAAATTTATTAGCTGTGCTTTGTGGATGAAAATGCATTTGTAATCTTTCTACGCATACCTACCGCATCTGTTCACAGAAATGGTCACATATTTTCAAGCAATACTACACGAAATGTCACAAAGCACTGAAGCCTTGTCCGAAAATAGCCATCAGTATTCGCGATTTGATATACACATATTTTGCTTGGGGTTACATGCACTCGAAGCATATGAGTTTAAGTACATGTATCACGAAGCACCATATGCGAATTCTTTACAGATATATAGGACAGATGTTAAAAAAAGAGGTAATTAGCTTGAGTCGTACAGCCGCATTATTTGTAATGGAATATATTGTTCCTCTTTTAGGTGTCCTTGTTCGTGGTAAGAATATAGGATAGTCCTTTACCCACTCTACAGACGACTGTTCTAAGCCCTCGTGTCTGATATTACCTTGGATTTATTTAGCTTCTGCACATCAATTTTCAGTTTCATTGTTACACAAACAGCTTTACTGTCGCTAGACTGCTGTTTGTGCTTTTGCTCTATAGGTTCCAGCGACGATATCCTATGGCCAATTATTAATTATCCTATCACACGTATTTACTGACATGATACATTCAATTCCTGGAAGCAAATGGAAGTCAAATATCTACACGAGAGAAAACCCGTATTGATGTTGTAAATCCATAATGCTTACGTGAAATCTACATTTAGACGTTATAGTCACTTAGTTCTTGCGCACTACCCAAAGCGGCACTGCGAGCGTCAATATGTGTGTGGCACAATCTTAGTGAGGACCTCTTTGAAGTAGTTACGTGGGTCGAGATGGCATTGTACAGCTGGTTATCGATATATATTTCCCCTTTTTGTCTCATCCTCATCACGTAAACTTCAGATCAAAGTGTTGTATTTGAGAACCAAGTAAGTCTTGTGTGATGGTGCCATT
Source organism: Dreissena polymorpha (assembly GCF_020536995.1). Classification (NCBI taxonomy): domain Eukaryota; kingdom Metazoa; phylum Mollusca; class Bivalvia; order Myida; family Dreissenidae; genus Dreissena; species Dreissena polymorpha. Next base: position 15,652,810 of record NC_068363.1, on the reverse strand, counting down.
AAAAATGCGGCGCAATGCCTTTTTGACTTTTGAGCCAGGTTAACACTTGCTTCAATGTTTTTTTAATTACTTATTGGAAACACAATTTGTTATGATATTAGAAAGTGAAGGCGTTTTGATTCAGAAACTTAACACGTCGAAAAAGGTTCATATTATAATCATTAAATTTCTATTTGATATTGAATTGATAACAGTTGCAGGGCTAAATCCAACTTACACCAAGAAAAGAAATAAGCATAATGTCACGTAATTACACATTGTTCGTTGATAACACACAGTAACAACCAAAGTTCATTTCTGATTTCCTCGCGATTTATTTACATGTATGTCGAATATTTCTTTTAAACACAACGCTTGCTAATGTTCACGAAATGCAATTTTACAGCGCGGCAGCCAACATGGCCGCCACGTCAAGAAGACGTTACAACTCTCCAAGTTCTTTTCAAATCTAACCGCAGATCCTTCTTTCACTACTAACTAAAACACTTCATTTTATCCCCAGGTTAATTTACATAAAATCTACTTGTAATTTCCATTGGTCACCAAGGTCCGGGCTTATTACAGATTGGTTGACTAATTAGAATGTTCTAGAAGGAACAATCTATTCGTGTATTTACTTGCTTGCCAAATGCACTAAAATCTAATCAATTTATATTGGTATAGAGTAATCCCGTTATATTTGTCAGTGCCATAACTTGTGTATCCTTTGCAAATAAGGCTTTTTGGTGACCCTTTCATCTGTGCTGTTTCGATGACCATGTGTGGGTACTATTAATCTCGTGTCCATATGCTGACCCTGAACTCATTGTTAAGTATATGGTCCTTCGATTCTTTTATCTTAATGACTTTTCATTTTATTAATCCCAATTATACCCCACCCTGGGTGTTAACGTATTTGTGTTCTTACTTGAAATAAATCTTAAATCAGGTCTTAGTTTATGCAAATATCTCCCAAAAATGTATTATTAAATTCTCAAACTTTATCTTAACATTGCATATACATATTATTGAAATATCCCCTTATTTATTGCCATCATAAGAATAATCTCATAAGAATAAACGATATGTTATAAGCTGTTACATTACGGATTGGTTGACTTATTAGAATGTTCTAGAAGGAACAATCTATTCATGTATGTACTTGCTTGCCAAATGCACTAAAATCTAATCAATTTATATTGGTATAGAGTAATCCCGTTATATTTGTCAGTGCCATAACTTGTGTATCCTTTGCAAATAAGGCTTTTCGGTGACCCTTTCATCTGTGCTGTTTCGATGACCATGTGTGGGTACTATTAATCTCGAGTCTATATGCTGACCCTGAACTCATTGTTAAGTATATGGTCCTTCGATTCTTTTATCTAAATGACTTTTCATTTTATTGATCCCAATTATACCCCACCCTGGGTGTAAACGTATTTGTGTTCTTACTTGAAATAAATCTTAAATCAGGTCTTAGTTTATGCAAATATCTCCCAAAAATGCATTATTAAATTGTCAAACTTCATCTTAACATTGCATATACATATTATTGAAATATCCCCTTATTGATTTCCATCATAAGAATAAACTCAAAAGAATAAACGATATGTTATAAGCTGTTACATTACAATAAGAGGTCGCCGTGGTGTTACGGTGTCCGCCTAGCGACCGGGAGGTCATGGGTTCGATCCCCACGGTCGGAGCGTTCTTCAGATCTCCCCCAAGGGCACCAAGTACTGGTTTAATGCCCAGGAAACGGACTCGAGAGCGTTTCAATAAGCATGAGGCGTTCGATGCAATCGAGCTAATATAAATAGGTTTAAACTAAATAAACATAATTAAACATGTATACAGCAGACGCCGTATGCGCTCCTCTTTCTCCAACTAGAACCGTCATCGCCTGAACCGATTGTAATAACATGCAGAATTAGCACAAACTTTATAGGAAAGTGAGGAGCGAATTGCATATTTATCCGTTATTTTTTTCGCTTTATATATGTCCATTTATGTATGGCCCGCGAAATGATAGGGTATGCGCGCGCCGCTTGTCCCCCGCCTTTAGTGGCCTACCCAAATGCGGGATTCGAGCTTACGATGGGATATTTGTCATTCATAATTATGCGAAATCCTTGCTGTTCTTGGAACAAAAGCAGAGGAAAACAAACCATTAATAAATTAAATAAATGCAAATACATCACAATCTAACGGTGAAATAATTGTTGTCGCGATACGACCATTTTGCACGCAATTTGAATAGATGTTAATTACGTATAACTAAGACAATGGGGTTGAAAAAATAAATTATTAGGAAATAACTGACAATGACGCGTACCGGTAATAGGTTTCATGTACGACAAAGAAATGCTCGACTTATAGCAGACTTCTTACAGGTTGAATTTGTGCGCATGCGCACTAGTTAACGGCAACCTACACCAACGTTCTACTTCACGCATTAAAGATCAAAGCGCTGAAGGCACTGAAGATGTTCGCTATTGCATAATTTAACACGCAATTCATTTTTGAAAATCAATCGCAAGTTTGAAATGAACACACGCCATTCAACTTTATAAAGTGTGTGTCATAGCGCACGGGTCGAGTTTTGTGTGCACTTTTTATCATCCTTATTATTTCATAGAAATAACTAAGACAAAATAAAAACAACATGCTTTTTGGAAGTTCTGAAAGCATAGAAAGTATGATGAAAATGGTAATGATAACTTAATATAAAGAAAATTTGCAGTCACCATATTAAAGGAATATTTTTTTCTTATATCAAATGACTATCTCACCAAGAATATAAATTCATAATGAAAGTTCCGTGTACAAAACTTTTGATTTTTGACAACATATACAAATTCAAAATATACAACAATCTTCGTATCTTGTATATGGAGGAATAAAAGTATATAAACATTGCTGTTTATGCTTTACTTATTACCCGAGCAGTTCACACGGTGTCAACAACGCTAACATAAACATAGGTATAGAGCACTCATGCGCTTTTAGGCGTAGCTGTTTCAGTTTTCATCTTAGTGACTTTTACATAACGCAAACAGACACGCATGAATATTCTCGAATATTTAATAAGCTGATTCGAGTTACAACCTCTGAATTTTTGCTACATCACTGCGTATGTGCTCAATTCAAAGGATGTAGCACTGTTCAGTGTAAGGAATTCCGGACTACTCTCTGTATGCTCAAACGACACAAATTGTGGCCCTGTTACAATTACGCGTTACAATCCATCTCGCAGAATTTCACTTTCGCCTCCAAGATGAGAAAACAATCATAAGCGAAATAGTATAGTGTCACGATAAGAGAAAATCGTTTAATTATCATACCACAATGTTTGCCGTACTTGGTCAGCACGTCTGGAAATCATTCCTTAATGTGTGGATAGGCTTCCATTATTAACAAGTTTGCTATTTTCAATTCAATTTTGTATCAAAAAGCATTGTTCTTAAATGTGGGATTTTCAATTCGCAATGAGATTTGTAATGACCCTCGTCATGTGAAAATGGGTCTTATTCCATATGCGCCCATCATATAAATAGCCCACTCAGCTATCACTCCTTCTGGTAAGGAGAAACATAACATATTGAGTGATTTTAAAGCGAACAGCATCGCCTATGGCCTGACTGCGCAAAAGCACATGTTGGGTTTAACAAACGCTTGCCGAAACGCATAAGACCCATTTTCGCATGACGGCGCTATTGACGTGTGATTTAAATGTGTCGAAAGAAAACTGCGTTGAAATCAAATATAAACATACGATATATTTCGATAGTGAAGAAAGATACTCATAACAAGGCATATGAGGACACATATGAAGTGCTCTCCCGTAGTATATTTTTTATTTTACTCACACTAATGTGTGGTTTGACAATGCTAACACACATTTCATGCGGTGAATATGCAGCTTACAAGTGAAAAACACAACACAATAGTTAAACTTTTGTTTAATTGTATTTAATTATTTAGAAAAATAAATTGCTAACTTTATTTCAAAGTCCGCGTATACGCCGACTACATTTTTAAAAGACATTTATTGTTATAAATATATTTAATATAATATATTAGGTTGTTTTCGGTTTTTAGCGATTAAAAAGCATTTTCGAGGTTGCCTATAGTATGCCTGTAGTAATTCATGAACTCATATCCAACTGTCTATGTATTGAGAACTGTGAATATAAACAAGCTTAACCTTCTACTAACCTTCTGCTATTGCATTCGTATCATTATTATAAATTGTTTGTTATATTCGGGTTTAGCAATTATGAAACTTTTTTTGTCTATCGTATCGCTGAAGTTATTGTTGACCTATAGATAATATGGGTCTTTGATATAAATAAGCGTCAACTTTTTCCCGAATCTCTCATTTTACGACCTGTACTACGTCATTGAGTTGTATGCGAGAGCGTAACCTATTGCGATGTTATAACCCGTAAACTTTCCTTTGTTTATCGACAGACGCATCTATTAATAGCCTCATATATCATGAATGCCAAAACAACCGTGAAAAAGAACCACGTGACCAAATAGGACGCAAAACGCAAATACCATGCGACTACGACTTTTATTATGTAAGAAAGCTCCGCAATTCCTTTGAAGTCGGAGCCTTGTGATTGCTATTACTTAAATAATTGACCTCTAACTGAAGTAAGCAAAGGAAACGCAGCACCTAATTGACCCATTCCTTCTATGTGCGAAGGCAGATTGAATTTTACTAATGTATGGTTTGCCTATTATAACACACATTATAATGCGGTAAATATGCGACTAACAAGTAAAAAACACTATAATTAAACTTTTGTTTTGAATTAAGTTATTTAGAAAACAAAATTCCAAACCTTATTTCAAAACAGCAAGACTAATTTTCTTAGAGAATATTATTGTTATATTTAAATGTTTTTTTTAACAGTTTCAGCGATAATGAAACATTTTTTTATGTTGTCTATCGTATCCCTGTAATAATTGTTGAACTCGTGGTCAACGTATTATTAATTGAGACCTGTGAATATAAACAAGCGTAACCTTATACTAATGCGTTATTCTCACACGGACTCCCCTTTGTTTATCGCCAGCCTCAGATTTATGAATGAGCTGAGCGAAAATACTACGTCACGCACACGCAGCAGAAAGTGGACTATTTTAATCATTCATAAACAATCTCCTCCGCGACACGTACAATACGATCATTGTTTATTGATTCTTTTCTATAAAACACCGTTCGAAAATATTGAATGTAACACGATATTAATATAATGTTGCCATTTGTGAATATACATAATTGGAGAACTCAAACCTCTTGCATAAATTATACAACTCTTTCTTGCGCGGATACGCAACCGGGTATTGGGTTAATCATACCTAGGCGTATCGACCTGAATTTCACACTAAGCACTTTAGACGGGCGCTAAAGCGCCCATCTAAAAAACCTTATTACCGCTGTATTTTTACAGATACGTATTATGGTAAGTAGGTTTCGCACTCTGTTTGCTATATTTTTTCAATTCTATGTTGTATTGCAAACAATTTTCGAGAGTTTAAAGGGGCCTTTTCACAGATTTTGGCAAGTATTGAAACTTGTCATTAAATGATTATATTGATAAATTTAAACATTGGACCTAAAAATCTCCAGTAAAAAAATACAATTAAAAAAAGGAAAAAAAGTAACCCTAACTGGGCTCGAACCACTGACCCTTGGAGTCCTGGAGTAAAAAGTCTCCCACTTAGACCACTCGACTATCCGTGCTCATCCTATGACCGGATGTATTTTTTTACTATATAAGCAATCCTCGTAATTTCACAAAATATAACGACAACAACAGAACTATCCAAATTATTCAATCGTTTTGCGTTGCAACGCTTAATAATTTTCAGGTTTTCAAATCGTCAAAAGATGCATATAATAGATATTTTAGAGCATGGTTAATGGTCAGTATTACTATTTCCTCACAAATATCATAACTAAAACGAAAATGTGCGAATCTGAAACAACTTTTTCTAATTTTGTCAATTTACCAAACGTAAAAAGCTCCTTTAAATCTAAAAGCTTTCAAACAAACAAAGGAGAAATATATCAAATTAACAACACTTTTTAGATAAGTCTTCCTTCTTCCTTCTTAACTAAAGTTTCAATATGCTTTTAAGACCAATTTATTATACTATAAATAGTCGTAGCCTTTTGAAACACTGCAATATGTGCGCGAGCTAGTGGTTTTCTGAAAAAGAAGATAATGCGATCAAATATATTGTGCGATTGCGTAATACTGGTAAAATCAATGTTACCTTAAGGTTATATTGTTATTAACACATCTGTTACTACTACCAATTGTATGGGGTATTTTGATTAATACCCCGATAACGTACTTGACAGAGGAAATAAATCTGTTTGACGGTAAAGGTTAAACATTCAAAAATCATCGGCGGCTTATGAAAGAAACGAAGGGGCAAATGCAGCCCCTTATAAAATATGCCTAATCCAGTGGTCTAGTACACTGTGGTCAATATGCTCATTTACGGTATTGTGTTGATATTGGGTAATTGTAATGTGACTAGAAAACAACAAGAACATTAAATATTATTTAAAAAATATAATCAGTAAATGCGCATTAAATGCTAAATCAATACTATTACACCCATTACACAAACGGATACAAATTGTATATCATAAAATCAAATTAGTCCGATTCGTAATGTTTATCTTATAAAGTTTTGTTATTAGTTTGTATGATTGGTATTGAATCACATAAAAATGCTAGTCAATTGTCAAATTTGTTTATGATCTAAAAATGTGCTTTGTTTAAGGTTAAAAAAATTATATTTAATATAATTATTTGTTGACGAATAGCCAACTGAAAAGAAGGTAAGTCACGAGAGAGAGAGAGAGAGAGAGCACACGATACATGATATACTCCAATTGACAGTGACCAACGACAGTCAAGTTTAGAAGCAATATTATTTTCAAATCCTAAACCGACATTGCAACAATCAAAATTCTGTCTGCCCGCTTACAATTGATTCTCAGTGCCTAACTATTTCTCTCTTTTTTTGTTTCTAAATACGCAAAACGCTTATTTATACTTTAACGGTGCTTTAATAAAGAAAAAATAAAACTTGTTGCAAACCTACGCTCATCTTGGCTTTGATATTCGCGAGGTTTAATCAGAGATGAAATGGCGGCTTTTTCTGAAAGATTGCCAAAACACAGACAATATGTTTAGGTAAATCACCATATGCATTAAGCAGTGTGCATTTTAAAATGATCGAGTAGATCTATGTTACATTAAGTTTGTGGAGGATAAGCTTTTTGCAGGTCATTAATTTATGTTTTTGAAATGGATACACTAAAAAAATATCAAAGCGATCTAGACAATTACCCATCATTTCACAAACATTCCAACGAATGGAGAAAAACTGTATTGAAAACGGAAAGTGATATCAAAATCACTATTGATAAAATAAATAACGAAATTAGTAGTGATAAAAATGGAAGAACAGTTATGGAGAATAGCAGGGATCACAATCTTCTCTCACATCTGTATTTCCTTAGAAATGATAGGTCGAAGGTTGATGAGCATATCGAAGGAGCTCTCGAAATTGACGAAGGGAACATTATAACGTTAACGGGTCAAGCTTATTTTTATTTAGAATACGAAGAAAAGTTCAGTGAAGTGGAAGGAATCCTCAAGAAAATACACAAATTAAATGAAGAACGACACCGTGTTCTTCAAGCACATGCTGAAATTGAATATGGTTATTGTAGAATGGGTGCCAAATTTTACCATAATTCGGTCTCACGTTTGGAAAAGATTATAGCAGATGCTGAAACACTTATTGCACCGCCGTCGGCTTGGAAAACAAGCATTTGCATTTGGAATTTTGGGTTAGCTTTGGCAAAAGGTCGATTGCTATCTTTGTCAAATTTAACTTCCTCAGAGGAAATTGATTTATCCGATAAGAATTACAAGCGTGTTATTGACATATTGTTTAAAATCACAAACAGTGAAAACAATGAGAACGTCGACAGAGTTACTGTATACAAAGCACGGGCTTACGCCGAAATTGGAAGCTTGACCTTAATAGCGGAAAGCAATGTAAAAGAATTTCCTAATGGACTAAACGACATATTGCCAGAATATGAGAAAGAATTCGATTACACGTCACTCACGTATATTGAACAGGCCCTTAAAGTATGTGATAATGACGCATACGTTTTGTTAAAGTGTGGAAAATATTTTCGACGTGTCAATAACATCCAAAGGGCAGTCGAACTTTACCAGAGAGCTTTGAAGTTCAATCAGACGTCATCGGCACACGAGCACATTGCTCTGTTGTTAAAAAGAAAATTAGAAATAGACATATTAACAAAGGGATTTGAGAGCAAGAATCCGGTACACGACAGAAGGTCAAAAAATAGTCATTTGTACAAGGTTATTAAAAGCCCGAAAGAGGTGCTTAAAATTGACAAGAAACAATATAAACGAGATATAAAAGACATATTTCATCATTTCAACGAGGCATTGAAATCACCAAATAGATCTGCCTTGTACAGTAAAGGATTATTTCTGCGACAAATCGGTGATATAAAAGAAGCATATGACACATTTAAAAAACTCATCTTTGACAAAAACGATGGAAAGTGCTCCTTAATGCATTTAGCAAATGCATATGAACAAGCTGCAAATTGCATCATGGAATTCAAAAGGAATGAGCATTATAAAGAAGAAATGTTTCATTACCTTAAACGATCATTAGAAATATCTTCAGACTTGGTCGCGAAAATACCGTCCCTTGAATCGTGCTGGACTACAGCTCCAACACTTAAAAGCTTACTAAAACGCGAGGCTCAAACAAAACAAACACAACACGATCTAGCATTTCTCTATGACAAATTGCAAAGTGACAAGTCAATTAAAGTTTACCAGGATCTTTTAAATATTTTGGAAGAACCGGGGGAGAAACTTGATGTTATTCTGAGAATGATATCAACCCAGGTCAAACTAGGCGATTATGACGGTTCAATTCTTGCATTCAATTTGATAGCGTGTTTACCCGACGGTCGTCAAAAACTTGAGGTGACTGAATATATTGAGGTACATATAGAAGGTTGCTTACAAGCGTTCGAACAGGGTGAATATGATGTTGCCAAAGTTAGAGTCAAAAATGCTTTGCAGTTCATTGATAAGATTACTGACCTAAGCGTGGATAGAAGAGATGAGACAGCCAGTAAAGATATGCATGAGGAATTCGATGTGTTTCTGTTGTGCGATGACAATGACGACAAGCTGACAGATCACTACCGATATTTGCGAGACCATTTACAATTACTGGGAATATCAGTTACCATAAACTCAACAGATGTTCGGCCTGGCTTTACACTACTTAAGGGGGTAACAGATGTCATGGAAGCCTCAAAGCACTTCGTTATTGCGCTGAAAGATAGACATCCTTCCCGAGAATTTGAACAAAGAGTTGCTATGGTACAAGAAGTTTTGAAAAGCAGAGCACGCAGTTATTGCATTGTGCTGAGCAGTTGTGAGTTACCAGTGTGGCTTACAGGAAGTCCCGTCATTATGGGCGATGACGTCATTTCACTGTTTTGCGAGGACATACGCCAAATGTTGGGAAATCCACGCGGACGTGAAATTCTGAAGCAAATTCTGCTTCACCTTTGTCAAAAGAAGCGACCAATGGATGCGGAAAGACATTAATAATTTAACAGCACTCGTTTAAGACAGTTGATGTGTTTTGAGAATATATAATTTAATATTTACCGTCAAGTGGTAACAGAAATCTAACATGAAAACGTGAATTTCGTTTTAAAAGTGCGTTGTTGTTGTGTGTTTTTTTTCAAATAAAAAGTTCAACTCGTGGCAGCACTGCAAGGTTGTATATCATTCCTAAATGATCTACATGTTTTGATGCACATGTATCATTTTTCAGAACAAATCAAAGTAATTATATTGTTAAATTATGTCAGATTTTCGGACAGAAATAAGTGTTTTTCTTAAATTTTCTTTATTAAATGTATAAATATATTTAATTGCATATGTGTACGTCTAGACAATAACTGCAAAGGTCTCTTAAGTGCATAAACTCATATGGATGCCACTTCGGTTGAATTCGATTGTCAAATGCTGAAGCCCAGTATGCTCTTTATTGACAACTTAAAACATACAACCTCTAAAACATTGACCGCTTTTTTCATCACAAGATTAATGAATTATATATGTATTAAGTGATGTGTGTGCATTCTGAAAATTTATTGGATAATTTAATTGTTTTTAATGAATTGCATGGATATTTAAACTTGTCATTTTTACACTCTGAAATGCATTACATGTATTATGTATTCAGGCTTTTTTTTTTATAAATAGTGAAATTAACATTTGTAATGAACGACACTTGCCTACTTTTGAATGAGTAGAAGAAACCGGGATTACAATTATATAATAATTAAAGACAGAATCTAAAAGTTTGTCAGAAAAAAAGACAATGATGAATTATTTTTTATATTATCATATCCATTTTTGTGTCATAAATTTTTAATTTGAGATACACTGATGAGCTGGCGAAATCGAAAATTGTGTCATATGTAAAAGGTATAATGTAGGAAGGGCGTCTTGTCTGTATTTGAAAGTCAGGATTTTTTATTCATGGAAGATGATATTAATTGTTATGTTTGAAAATGGATCATGTCTAAAATTACTATTAAAAAGAAAAAAATACAAGTGTCCCAAAAATCAGATTGAGATGGTAACATCTCATTACTTTAATCGAGCTAAAGTGAACTGACGCGTTGTCATCAATGGTTTTTTTCCACAATACGCATATATTATATAAGTAAAAATACATAAGCCCAATTGTGGTTATTTTGACGCATGAATATTAATGTGTATTTGTTATTAATATATTGTTATTTTGACGCTGAACTGTATATGCGTAAGTCGTAAATACATTTTTCTGTTCTGTTGTGTTCATAATGTTAAACGATGATAGCCATTATATTTCAGTAAGAAAATTAAGAACCTAATAAGATAATCTTTAACATGAACAACATATGTGTATCCGATTCATCACCAAAAAACATGTAGTTGAATTATTTTTATTTGATCAATAAATTATACGCTACGCAAATACGTTGCTCATAGATTCTATTTCGCCAACATACACGTTTCCTTATATCGAGTTATGTGGGATTTGCATCCCCTTCTTGCTCGCGAATGAAGCTGATGATGTTGAACCTTGGATTGTCATTAGAGACACATTATAATGTTCATTACATAAAATGTTCAATAAAAATACAAAATGTTATTTTAATTGTGTGTGTTTTTTTTTATAGATATTTCACAGTCGACGTATTTTTTGGAAGTGGATATTTTGATAAGTTTCAAATTGTTTTAATTAAAACATGTTGCGTGCGATGCAAAGGAAATCTCAAATATTTCATCTGTTGATGCGAATTCTGCAGAACAATTGTATTCCTGAATGATAATATGAAGATAAAACTGTCCTCTACAACCCTTATAACATTCATTATCCTATTATTTTTGAAAAAATATATTTAAATAATTTTTTCTCTTAATTCAATTTCAAATTCATTTTGCAACGTGAAACATATCGCGATGATAAATTATGTTAATGAAAAAAGTGTTGTGTTCCTAATTTAGTAACTTCAGATTATTTTTACATCTTGATTCTGTTCATAAATTGGAAACACTTAGTTAACCTGTTGAAATACCGTGATCATACTCAAAACATCAAATACATTCGTCTAAAATAAAGTTGTATTTACTTGAAAATATATTTTAAAAAGTGTTTACTAATAACCTATTTATTTGTGTGTCATAATTGCCGATACAGAGACCCAAGGCTAACTGAACTAAATTATATGATATCATGTTGATTGCGTTATCGCCATAGGTATTCTATAGATAATTTCACGTTCTTGTCACTAAGTTGTCATATGCGCTTGTAAAATTATTTTCAAAAATCTATTAGACACAGTTTGACAAGAATGCGTCAACTACCATCCTAACCTAAAGAACAATATTCTAAATTGAATTGTTTCTGATAAAAAACACTTTTTGAATATAATGACGCTCATCATGTATTTTTATGCATACGTTTATCACACTTTCCAGAAAAGATGTTTAGATTATATGTGTAAAATGAGGCTATATTTTTTGTAGATAGTAGTAACCAATATAGATATGCACATCGCGCTACTTGCATTCAAAATATGTTATGAATTTGTTTTAAATCAGTGGGAAATTGCATGTTTGCCAATGTGTATTCCCCCTTCGAAGAAGATGGTGTAAAGTGTTTAGCTGGATGTCGGTCTGTCAGTCTGTCGGTCGGTCTGTCTGTCGGTAGACCAGATCGTTTCAGATCAATAACTCGGCAACGCATTTACCGATTGGCTTGATATTTCTCATGTGCATTCGATGACCCCTATTATAAATCGCGTCACTAGGTCAAAGGTCATGGTCACTGTCACAATAAGTGGGAAAATCGATTCAGATCAATAACTCGTCAACGAATTGACAGATTGGCTTGATACTTCACATGTGCATTGGCCTTGGACAGTAGACCACCCCTATTGAAATTGGGGTCACTAGGTCAAAACCCTGTTTAGGGGGCATATGTGGAACTCTTGTATGAATTGGTCTTTTAAATCTTGCACATACAAGATAATTTGTATGACAGATCAGAGATCTACATAACAATACAGTTTCATTCCAAAACCGGTTTTTATGATCAATCACCAATCAAAATAGAAATTTCAATTGTGGATGTTACGGACACGCTATAAATATAGTGTAATGAGTTTACATCAGTAAGATGTAAACATATTACTAAGTATATGTATAGTTCAGTGAATATAAATATCCATTAAGATGTGTATAAATGACTATTTTGATCGATAATGGAATACCTTCAATAATATAGAAGAGAACCGGATGAATACTATTCTTTTTACACGCATAATGATGTTTGGCGAAATACTAACTTGGAAAATAGGTCGGGATATAAAATCCTCATTAACAAATTAGAGAACGAACTTCTTAGTGACACTAACTTAAGGAGAGTAATGGAGCACAGAAGGGGCCACAACCCTTTGTCAATCTTTTACTTTCAAACAGTGATTGAGCAAATGCAATTTAACATGTTTAAGCTTAAAGGGACCTTTTCACAGATTTTGGCATGCATTAAAGTTTGTCATTAAATGCTTTATAATGATAAATCCAAACATTGGCTCTAAAAGCTCCAGTAAAAACAGTTAAACTATTTAAGAAAGAAAAAGAAAGTAACCCTCAACTAGGCTCGAACCACGATCCCTGGAGTAAAAATCTTTCGCTTAGACCACTCGATCATCCGTGCTCATACAGTGAGCGACGTATTTTATACTTAATATAAGCAATCCTCGTAGTGACACAACAACAGATCCCTCCAAATTATTTAACCGTTTCGCGTTGCGACGCTTTATAATTCAGGTATTGAAATCTTCAAAAGATGCATATAATGGATATTTACGAGCATTGTAAATGTTCAGTATTACTGTTTTCTCACAAATATCATAACTACAACGAACATTTGCGAATCTGATTTTTTTATTATGTCATTTTACCAAAACGTGAAAAGGTTCCATTAAACCATGCCGATGGAAATAAAGTCACTCCATCTGCACAAGCATACATTTATTAAAAATGAAAATAAAATCTAAAAGAAGATGAACGAAACCTGCTACAGCTGAAATGTTTATCAAAAGAACGCTATCGCGTAGCATGTCTATCCGTAGTATCGGCCCTCTTAATGAATACATGCGAATTTTGGAAGAGAACAAATACAAAAACACGCATGTCTTATATGTCAATCTATAGTTAAATGTGTATTGTTGGACATAACAACGAAAACTGCATTTTAATCGGCAATGTTTTGACAAAGTACTGGCTAGACTAGCTCCCTGTAGTAATCTGTTTAATGTACAATTACCTCATAGTGATGGCCCTTCCGATTTGTTGCTTGGATTTGTTACTATGCATTTGCGCTTGTTAAAAAAAATGAATGGAAAAAACGAAACTCTTGCTTATGTTGTTCTCTAATTATTTTGACATTTTATTAAAAAAATAAACGGCATATAAAACATTTGATAAAGCTTCTATAAAGTTTCTATTAATTCATTAACACATTAACATAATTGTTTGTAGGTGCGTGAAGTTGGCTCGCCGTTCGACGTTCGACATTAGTTCAACATTCAAATTACCGAATGTCGAGCTGGCTCGGCATTCCAGCTCGACATTCAGTTCGGCATTCGCATATAATGTTGTATGCTTATTTTTGAATGTCGAGCTGGCTCGGCATTCCAGCTCGACATTCAGTTCGGCATTCGCATACAGTGCTGTATGCTTATTTTCGAAAGTCGAGCTGGCTCGGCATTCCAGCTCGACATTCAGTTCGACATTTGGATATAGTGTTGTAACATTTTTTTTTAATGTCGAGCTGGCTCGGCATTCCAGCTCGACATTCAGTTCGGCATTCGCAAATAGTGTTGTATGCTTATTTTCGAATGTCGAGCTGGCTCGGCATTCCAGCTCGACATTCAGTTCGACATTCGGAGATAATGTTGTTCAATAATTTTTGAATGACGAGCTGGCTCGGCATTCCAGCTCGACATTCAGTTCGACATTCGGAGAAAGTGTTGTTCAATAATTTTTGAATGACGAGTTGGCTCAGCATTTCAGCTCGACATTCAGTTCGACATTCGGATATAGTATATCCGAATGTCGAACTGAATGTCGAGCTGGAATGCCGAGCCAGCTCGTCATTCAAAAATTATTGTACAACACTATATCCGAATGTCGAACTGAATGTCGAGCTGGAATGCCGAGCCAGCTCGACATTCGAAAATAAGCATACAACACTATTTGCGAATGCGAATGCCGAACTGAATGTCGAGCTGGAATGCCGAGCCAGCTCGACATTCAAAAAACATTGTACAACACTTTCTCCGAATGTCGAACTGAATGTCGAGCTGGAATGCCGAGCCAGCTCGACATTCAAAAAAAATGTACAACACTATATCCGAATGTCGAACTGAATGTCGAGCTGGAATGCCGAGCCAGCTCCACATTCAAAAATTATTGTACAACACTATATCCGAATGTCGAACTGAATGTCGAGCTGGAATGCCAAGCCAGCTCGTCATTCAAAAATTATTGTACAACTTTATATCCGAATGTCGAGCTAAATGTCGAGCTGGAATGCCAAGCCAGCTCGTCATTAAAAAATTATTGTACAACACTTTCTCCGAATGTCGAACTGAATGTCGAGCTGGAATGCCGAGCCAGCTCGTCATTCAAAAATAAGCATACAACACTATTTGCGAATGCCGAACTGAATGTCGAGCTGGAATGCCGAGCCAGCTCGACATTCAAAAATCATTGTACAACACTATCTCCGAATGTCGAACTGAATGTCGAGCTGGAATGCCGAGCCAGCTCGACATTCAAAAATAAGCATGCAACACTATTTGCGAATGCCGAACTGAATGTCGAGCTGGAATGCCGAGCCAGCTCGTCATTCAAAAAAAATGTACAACACTTTCTCCGAATGTCGAACTGAATGTCGAGCTGGAATGCCGAGCCAGCTCGACATTCAAAAATTATTGTACAACACTATATCCGAATGTCGAACTGAATGTCGAGCTGGAATGCCGAGCCAGTTCGACATTCGAAAATAAGCATACAACACTATATGCGAATGCCGAACTGAATGTCGAGCTGGAATGCCGAGCCAGCTCGACATTCGAAAATAAGCATGCAACACTATTTGCGAATGCAGAACTGAATGTCGAGCTGGAATGCCGAGCCAGCTCGACTTTCGAAAATTATTGTACAATACCATATCCGAATGTCGAACTGAATGTCGAGCTGGAATGCCGAGCCAGCTCGACATTCAAAAATAAGCATACAACACTATTTGCGAATGCCGAACTGAATGTCGAGCTGGAATGCCGAGCCAGCTCGTCATTCAAAAAAATTGTACAACACTTTCTCCGAATGTCGAACTGAATGTCGAGCTGGAATGCCGAGCCAGCTCGTCATTCAAAAATTATTGTACAACACTATATCCGAATGTCGAACTGAATGTCGAGCTGAAATGCTGAGCCAACTCGTCATTCAAAAATTATTGAACAACACTTTCTCCGAATGTCGAACTGAATGTCGAGCTGGAATGCCGAGCCAGCTCGTCATTCAAAAATTATTGAACAACATTATCTCCGAATGTCGAACTGAATGTCGAGCTGGAATGCCGAGCCAGCTCGACATTCGAAAATAAGCATACAACACTATTTGCGAATGCCGAACTGAATGTCGAGCTGGAATGCCGAGCCAGCTCGACATTCAAAAAAAAATTGTACAACACTATATCCAAATGTCGCACTGAATGTCGAGCTGGAATGCCGAGCCAGCTCGACTTTCGAAAATAAGCATACAACACTGTTTGCGAATGCCGAACTGAATGTCGAGCTGGAATGCCGAGCCAGCTCGACATTCAAAAATAAGCATACAACATTATATGCGAATGCCGAACTGAATGTCGAGCTGGAATGCCGAGCCAGCTCGACATTCGGTAATTTGAATGTTGAACTAATGTCGAACGTCGAACGGCGAGCCAACTTCACGCACCTTATAATTTTTAGGTTTTAAAATCGTCAAAAGATGCATATAATGGCTATATTAGAGCATGGTTAATGTTCAGTATTACTGTTACTTTTTTATAACTCATTTGATGGGTTTGCAGACAAAAAATGCAGTTATTACAAAATCCTTTGATGCATAGTAAATGAATGGCCTAATAATTAATCAAATTTGTGACCTTTCACCTCAATGTGTCACCTTGACCTTAGACACTAGGATTATGGGTGTTAAATGTGAAGCACCCCCAGATGATTGAGATTAACTATGGCAAGTTTCATACCTCTGACTCATGTGTTAATGGAGATAAAGCTCTAAGCTGATATTAAAAAGCATTGTTTTCAAGATATAAAGGGCCATAACTACATTATTAACAGATGGTGTACAATGCCGTTTGGCGTGCATCATCCTCTTATCCATATATATACTTATACCAAGTTTCAATAAAATCCGCCACAGCACTTCAAAGGTATGGCTCCGGACACAAAAGTGCCGGAAAGACGGACAACGCCAAAACAATATCCCTCCGCCTATGGCGGGGGATAACAAAATCAAGATTAACAACAGACATATCATGTTTTAACTTAAAAAAGTGTCCCTCAATTTGGTTTATCTGAAAGAACTGAACAAAAGTGTCATTATCTATGTAAAAGCCATACAGCACTAGTGTATGGATGAATCGTACTGAAAGTACTTAAGTACGCTCAATAGAAAATTTGCGAAAAAAACAGAACTAAAATGAGCAAAAATAAACATAACAATATAGCACAATAAAAACTGAACTAAAAATGTTATTTCACAGTTAGCCGATATAAACTAATCCGGTATGACCATATTATTTGGGCACCATATACGCTTTCATAATTTTTAAACAACGACCTTTGTCCACTTAAATTATATCGACTCCTTCAGTTATATCGCCGTGTCAACATTATGTTACTTGCAAGTCATCAAGATATATGCCGTCATACAGTAAACAACACAGAAATAGATAAATTTACAATACGGCTAAAGGTTAAGATATCGTCCTAGATTAAGGCTCTTATGTCAACATGCGGGTTGTTTAAGTCTTGAAAACTTATCTTTTGTCGAAAAATCATTATAATTTTAGGCGTCATGTTCTTGTGAAAATGACTTGCCATAGTAGTTATAGTCGACACGATGGGTTATTTTTGGCGACATGACACCTTTTTCATATCATGCCGTCATAGAATGTTGACATCATCACAGTATCAGGGTGTACCATATACGTTTCCATAAGTAACAGCTTTAATTACGGAAGCTACCCAATAATATAGTCATGCCGGATTAGTTTATATCGACTAACTGTGAAATAACATGGTATGTCGTCATAGTTTTGTAGGTTTTTCCCTCTTAATTTTACTCGCCATAACGACATTAAGTTAAAGTCTCGACGTAAATGTTTCCGGCTTTCTCCGAAAAAATATGTGGTCGACATGATCTAAGTCGACAAATCAACATAATTTTTGTTGGCATGCTTGTGAAAATGACTCGCCATCATAGTTTTAGTCGACACGATGAGTGTTTTTTTACGCGATGACACCTTTTTCATATCATGTCGTCAAAGAATATGGTACACCCAAATAATATGGTCATACCGGATTAGTTTATATCGCCTTACTGTGAAATAACGTGGTATATCGTCATAGCTTTTTAGGTTTTTCCCTCTTAATTTTTCTTGCCATAACGACATTAAGTTAAAGTCTCGACGTAAATGTTTCCGGCTATTTCCGAAAATATATTTGGTCGACATGATCTAGGTCGACAAATCAACATAAGTTGTGGCGTTATGCTCTTGTGAAAATGACTTGCCATAATATTTTTTGTCGACACGATGAGTTATTTTTTACGTGATGACACCTTTTTCATACCATGCCGTCATAGAATGCTGACATCATCACAGCATCAGGGTGTACCATATACGCTTCCATATTTAATATACGTCCTATAGGTCATAATACACCAAATAGTTTCCCTATATAATTCAATGTAAAAGCAACAACTTTGAGCGAAAATAAATGCAGCATTTTGCACATAGAGACCCCCATAATCATACCTTTTCTTAAAGGCCATTCTAAGCGGAATCGATTTATGCAATAAAAAAGATATGTCATGTACAATGCAAGAAAGAACTTGACACAAATCAAAATCGACTGTTTTTGCAACTTTTTTTTTCGGCCGTTTCTTAGTGGAATGTAACCTTTTCTAGTGCAATGGTTTACTATAGTCTTCAAGTGTATCATATTTCAGGGATTCAGTAGTGAACACCTATTCATGCCCTACCATTATCTCCGCAAGATAACACCTGAATAATGGTAAAAAGTGTAAAACATGCCTTCCTGTCAACTCAAAGACCTATCAATATTGATAGGTCTTTGGTCAACTATGATATTTTTTTAGAGAGTACAGCCCTACATGAAGCGTTCATTTAGTGTATTGTAACCTATAATTATTATTGGCGTCGCTCTGGAAAGCGGCGACTAGTATGTAATGCATTTTTTTCGCTTATGTGAGAGAGTTATTTTACGGATCAATGTATATATAATTGTTTTAAGAATATCTTGCATAGTGGTGATTTTTGTGTAAATTAGTGTAAATAAGTACTGCCTTTGTGCCTATTACATTTATTACAACATTTATTGCCAATAATGCAAAGCTAATTGTTTTAATTAATAACTGATCCACAACTGATCACAGGGGAAAGATCACAGGGACTGGACAAATACGCGAAACTTTATGGTTTTGTATAAAAACAAAACATGATCAAAATATATTTATTTTGTGGTTTTTCTAATTTGCTTATTTAGTGGAGAATCAATGTAGTACGATATTTGACGACCTATCGCGCAAGCTAGTTTATTGGAAGGTGTAGTGGTACGAAAACGTACAATGGATAAGTTTATTAATAGACATATAAGAACGATCGCTATACACAACTTCACCAAATAGCAGCACATAAATGATGTCAGCCGGAATAGCTCAGTTGGGAGAGCGTTAGACTGAAGTTGTTTACGCAACAATCATCTAAAGGCCCCCGGTTCAATCCCTGGTTCCGGCACGAACGGAACAGTTCGGCGGCTGACAATTTTTTTCAGTTAGGTTAATAAATATAATGTAAGTATAACCACATATAGAGCGATAAGCGCGACACGTATTACTATCCTTGTGGTATGGGCCCTTTAGCATTATCCGACCAATACGTCCATAGTAATCTTCCTTAGAATTTGAGGAATTTTGAAATCGTTGTTCGAAGTCCAAAATTTTCATCCGATTGTTCCCAACTTGCACAGGGTTTTTTTTATCAATGAGGACCCAACCCAAACTCTCTATATGAGCACTATCGGACCATAAGTCCAGAATTATGTCTCTTTGAGTTTAAAAATAAAAGTGAAAAACTGCTTGGTTTGGTAATTATGTCAACATTTTTCACCAGATTCTTTCTAAACTTACAGTGTCTTCATATCAATAAGCATTTTTACCTCATTAAAAATGAGAAACATCGGGACAATAAGTCCAGAAATTTTCTATTAAATTTGAAAAAATAAACAATTTCCACTTGTTTAAAAGATTTCACAACTTTCTTCTGAATCTTTCCAAACTTGTTAAGTGTTTTTATATCAGTATTACTTGAACCCTATTGAAAATGATGAATATCGGAGCAATAAATCTATAATGATCTTTTACTGAATTTTAAAGTATATGAAATGCAGCTTCTTTATGCAATTTACAGTTTTCATTCAATTTTTTTCAAACTTTTACAGTGTTTTCATATCAATGAATACTCAACCCCTATCGTAAATGAGCAACGTAAGAATAAGTTCAGAATCATCTCCCCTTGAAGTTGAGAAAAATTTGAAATTACGCTTACAAGATGAAGCAGATTTTTTAAAACCTACACAGAAATATGAAATATTTGGGGGTTACAACACAAAATCATAGATAATGGTTATTTGGGGGTTATAACACAACATCATACATAATGGTTATTTGGGGGTTATAACACAAAATTATAGATATTTGGTTGAACCAGTATCTTTTTCTATTTTGTTTAAAATAATCGGCCAATATATTAATATTTACAGTTAAATAAATCGTTCCATGTAACTTCATTGAGTGCCTTTTACACTGAAATTCCCGACGCCCTTTGATGCTTTGCATCAATACTTATCTTGTTATTATTACATTTACAGGTAATATGTCTGCTAATGAGACACACTGGCACGAGATATGTACCTAAAGATATTGTATGTGCGCCGATGCTGACATTTGTAATCGTTTGCTTTAATTCGACAAAAAAAATACTGTGAATATGTCTTATAGTCTTATCAGCACATAAATATAAGGAATGTCGCGGCAGTTTGTTTGTTTGGCAGGCCATTTCGATTTTTTATACAATAAACACTGAACGTCTATCATTAATTGATTTCGCAGGGTATATGTGTTGCGAATTTATTAAGTATTCGCTGTTTACTTACGGCTGTAATGTTTAATAGCAGACGATTTTTACTATCAAGTATATTATTAAAACAAAACGTATGAGCCGTGCTCTGTGAAAAGGGGGTTTAATGCATGTGCACGAAATGTCGTCCCAGATTAACCTGTGCAGTCCACATTGGCTAATCATGGACGACAATTTCCATGTAAACTAGATTTTTGCTATGAAGAGATATTATTTTAACGGAAAATATCATACAAGTGGAACATGTTGTCGTATTGTCGCACTGTCGTCATCGTATTGTCGCACTTTCGCATTGTCGACATCGCACCCCATGTACGTTGATAATCCAAACTGAGTTGGAGAATGCGAAGTGAAGAAAAAAGTGTCGGCCATAACTGAAAATTAAACTAAAAGGTAGGTGATTACTTTATCATTTCTGCTAATTTAGTAACTATAAGGACGTAATTGTTCTACACATGTGATAATTTATGTCTGACACACACATGCGTTTTGAGTTTTGCAATGATTTAATAGTTTTTAGTAAAAAACGATTAATTTGTCTTCGGGAAATGCTAATTTTCATGAAATGCGACCTATGTGTTGAATTATTTACACGTCAATTGCCAAAAGAGCGAACGAAACTGCAACAGGGATATGCCAAAGTATATCATGAATGTCCTTTCAAATTTTACTTTTAACACCTAGTCTGTTTCTGTGTTAAAATCATGTGTTTGCAGGACGGATAAACAAGTTTATGGATAAATCCAAACTGATATGAAAATTTCTGTGGATAATAACCTAACTCAAAATGGATAATGCACAAACTGCGATGTATTGAACATGTTTTTCAATGATAGGTTGGATATTATTCTTTGAAAACAACTATTTATAACCAAAAACTCACACGATGTGAATAATGGAATATAAAAATACTTTCAGCAAACATCAACATTCATTTATTTGTTATTAGTAAAATCGATTTCAATGGAACATGCATATATATTAAAGGGATTCGAGTCGAAGCTGCAGGTTAAAGTGGCACTTGCCCCGCTGATTCATATATTTGTCACCATATTAGAGGTTTCGAATATTATTTGAGGCATTACTGATCTGATTCAGTATACATTATATCAGAAAAATTGCATCGAATGATACACAACTATTTAAGGGGCATATCGACGGCTAGAATAGCATTCTACTTTCCGAAATATATTTATACATTGAAAAGAACATATTTAATGATTTCTCAATACACAGACATAGATATTAAACATCTGCTGTCAATTATGTATTTTAATAATAATTAAAAGTTTTCCCCGTGACCCTCTTCGCCGGCGCGGGAAAATTGAAGTAGTAGTAATATATTTACGAGTGATAACGCCTTTTTCAATAGTGAGTTGCTGATGTTGTTCATCTATGTTTTGTGCAGTAATATCAGCATATTTTTTTCCGATAACCTAACTTGCCAGTTGTTTCATTTAAGGTAAGTTCTCTTATTTTTAATTTGTCTACGTAATGGTTGGTTGTGTTATGGGTTAGTATTTCTTTCAGGCATTTAAAGGACTCTGTACAATAATGACATTTTTTAGTTTTCCATAATAGGTTTTACCTGAAAAGAAAACAAAATCATGTGTTTGTATGTTGATTCTTTAACAATGTGCTGAAATGCTTTGGTTGTCAGCAATTAAAGAAATCTCAAAATATTTTACAAGAGTGTTCATTTTACATATATCTTTACATAAAGAAATCTTGCAGTTTGGTCATTATCCATCGACTTCCTAATGTTAGTTTGGGATCATCCATACACTACTTAGGTCTTTTTTTGTTTTCCAATTTGTATATTCTTGTCCCAAACAAATACGAATATATTGCGTTTTCGAGCATTTACGCAAATACTACATACATATATAAAAGGTTAATACATAAGTCCAAGCATTTAAACATTAAAAACATTTGATTATAATAGTTTTCGGCCCAAAACTTTCGATAATTTCATTTACATTTACTTTTTCCAGATTTTCAAACATATTCATTTTATTTCGACGTAATTGTTTTTAAATGTTATGGGTTTATTAGCGCATTGTATCCGGCAAATAACATTTTATCAAAAAGAAACGTTTATTATGTCACAACTTACCTGAAATAAACGTATGACTGGAGTCTTTATTACTGTCGCCATTTTTTCAGTTTGAATTATCCTACTAATTTTGGATTTTCGACGTACAGGGGCTGCATCGCACTGTCGCCATCGTATTGTCGCATTGTCGCCATAGTACTATCGCATTGTCGTCATCGTACTATCGCGTTGTCACATTGTCGCCATCGTACTATCGCATTGTCGCCATCGCACTATCGCATTGTCGCCATCGTACTATCGCATTGTCGACGTCGTACTATCGCATTGTCGCCATCGTACTATCGCATTGTCGCCATCGCACTAACGCATTGTCGCTATCGTACTATCGCATTGTCGCCCTTTGGATTTTAATGTGTAACCACGATGGCATAACGGTATTCCATACCTTTCACAAGTAAACTGACGTGTTAAGACATAATTTGAACTGTTGGAACAACAAGATTTTTTATCAGCATTTTTGACTGATTGTACAAAAATCATTCCACAACACAATACATTAAAGCTGTATGGCGTTTTAACAAAAATAAATGTTTTAATACAAGGGCTTTCGCAACATGACTCATTATTCGCGGTTACATCATGCAATATGTCTCATAAAACGTTTGAAATACCTGGCTTCAGGCCTCAATAGATGCAGTTATATTTCATGCCCAATTAAAACAAAACAACTTCAGTTCACAGAACATATAAACGGGGCATTTACTGTTTATTTCTTGCAACAATCGAACATGTTGTAAGAATTATCGACATATTCCCCAAGTATCAAATACTCGAGCGCACAAAAACACTGTACCTAACAACGACAATTATAAACAGAAAAATATATCTCACACATAACGACAAGGTAAGATGATCTTTCAGTATAAAACTTTGACATAACTCTGTCAAGCTTAGCCATAGCATTAATTTTAGTTATATGTAATTTGTTATGTGATTTAATTTGTTCATTGTTCAAGTACTTTCAAAATTGCCGGTGATCAGTATTGTACATAATAACTCTTTAAAGTTAAGGTAATGTGTAGTGTCATTGTATGAGCTAAACACATATATAGGTGCAGACATATCTTTATGTTAAAGGGTCATTTTCATAGATTTTGGCATGTATTGAAGTGTGTCATCAAACGCTTTATACTGTTAATGTAAACATTGGATCCAAAAAAGTTCCAGTAAAAAAACAAGGATAAAATTAAAGAAAGAAAGAAAAGTAACCCTCAACTGGGTTCGAACCACTACCCCTGGAGTATAAGTCTATTGCTTAGACAATGCGGCACCCGTGCTTATACAATAACCGCGAAAACAAATATTCCAAACTTTTTTGGTTTAGATTTTGTGTGATGTAAATAGCTTGCATGCAGCATGAAATTGAATGTTCTGTCATGCTCTGTCAGATAAGTGGTTCGACTGTCTTGATTGGGTGATTTCGGACTGTTTAATCAAACCAAAAATAGCACTTGAACGTTATTTAGACACATGTAAAGCGAAGTAATAATGAACCAATTTTTGTTTACAACAGGAAATGTGACGGTACGAGTTGCCTCTTTTGTTGGTTCATGCTAATTGAGGTCATTAGCGGCATAACTGTGCACATATTACATGGAGTCCTGCAGTCTGACCCACTGCTATAAAGCCTAATTTTTCCCATGTTCCTGTTGAAAAAAAAATTAATAAAAGAGAAACAGAAAATTATTTAAAAGCATGGTGATATAGGATGTCAATGCCTGCTTACAGTCAATATTTATTGTTTGGGCCATAGGATTCTATATTAACATGTATACCGCCTTGTGTTGGAAATATTTCGATAATCTCTTTCATATCAAAATATGGACAGACAGGCAGACAGACAGACGAACATAAATAGGTTACTGAAATATAACTGTAGTCTGAGCAACTGACAATACAAAAAAAAAACTGTAAAATTGAAAGAATTTGCTAATTGGCCCTAAGGAGCCTCACCATTCAATTTTAGGTCAAATCCATCGGAACTGGTCAAAAGTTATCCATTTCTTTTTGTCATAATTTCTTTCAGAGAACAGATACTGATTTACATCATATATTAACATATGTTGTCTGTACTTGTGCAATAACTTCTGAACTTTAAAATTTTCCCTGCCATGACCAAGAAAAATTTGACATGAAACTCATTATTCAAAACGCCATTTTCCCGATTCACAACCAAGTAAAAACAAGTAAACCTGCCATAAAGTATGTTGAGATTTTGTTATCTAAGATAAAGATTACATCAATCATGTACTGCTTGTTCAACAATGACACGTGTGCGAGTAAAACGAAACCACTTTCGATTTGTGGCCGCCGCTATTTACCGGAAGTACATTCGGATTCCATCGGAACCTGGGAAACGTCGGAACAGGGCAACAAACTGTACCAAAGTTTTTGACCGGAAACTACGTGTTGGACGCGTTTCGCACGACCGAAAACATGCATCAATCTAATAGCTAGGATTTCCAACTTCGTTGAACAGCAGTTGAAAACGAAGTATACAATTAAATTTGATTTCCTTACAATAATTACTGCAGTACTGTTTAAACCTTTTCAATTCAAAGAAACAAGTAAGTCGTTATAATTTGAATTATCCCGGCACGTATTCACCAATCAATTCTGAGGCTCAAGAATCAAGAATAAACTTAAAACCAAGACAAATATGTCCAGCGATTGGATATATTAAGCTTTGCCTGATGATAATGTCCATAACAAAATATATAACAAAAATAATGATAAAGACAAAGGTGAAAAATGCCAAGTTTTTGCAGAGTATCACCAAAGGATCATTATTATGAAATTATGTGAAATCACAACATAAGTATCATTTTGGAGTATTTTGTTTAATTTTGTTAATGGAGGTATCCATGGTGTAGTGGATATGGTGTCCGCATAGCGACCAGGAGGCACTGGTTCGATCAACACTGTATGTGTTCTTCAGATCTCCAACAAGACACCAAGTACTTGCTGTACCAAGGACACGGACTCGCGAGCGTTTCATTAAGCCTTCGGCTTTTGATGCAATCGCGCTAAAATAAATAGGTTAAATACGGAATCCGGACAGTGCCATCTATAATCTCGCCCTTCTTTCATCAAGGGCGACACACGACACACGAAGTGATACACGATATTTTGCGCAAAATATCAAGTATCGCTTCGTGCGTCATGTGTTGTGGTCTGAAATTAGACCGCGATACACGAGATTCGGATAATATGGGCGACATTTGAATAATAAAATATTGTGCGTCGCCGTGACTGCCGCGCGAAATATCGTGCGTCGCTTCGTGTTTCGTGCGTCGCTCTTTGAACGCGAGACAAAACACACGAAGCGATACACGATATTTTGCGTGACAGTCGAGGCAACGCACTATATTCTGCGCGACAGTCGCGGCGACTCACGATATTTTGAACGACAGTCGCGGCGACGCATGATATATTTTACACGATGTATCGCCTTTTGGGCTACCTACAAAAGGGCGATATTTCGTGGTACATTCTCGCGCGTCGCTTTGTGTATCGCGCAAAATATCATGCGACTGTCGTGTATCGTGCGTCGCGGCAACTGTCGCGCAAAATATCGTGTATCGCTTCCTGTGTCGTGTGTCGCGGGATTATAGATGGCACTATCCGGATCCGTACTTTAAGCTTAGTAAAAGTTGACAGTTTAAGAGGTATTATATGAATAATATTTATTTAAATATATAATATGCT
>NC_068363.1:15600818-15623318 GCF_020536995.1 Dreissena polymorpha | reverse complement strand
TTATCAGGGACGACACTTTCCGCTTTTGTGGTATTTTTAGTTTCAAGGAAGTCCCTCCTTACCGAAAATCAAGTTAAGGCGGAAAGTGTCGTTCCTGATTAGCCTGTGCGAACTGCACAGGCTAATCTGGGACAACACTTTACGCACATGCATGCCATTATGCCTAGTTTTCTCAGAACACGACACATCTTAATTATCTTGATTATCTGCACTGTCTTGATTAGTAACGGTGGTCTGAACGCACTGAAATACATCAACTTATCCATTTATTTCAGTCTCGTGCAAATCTACAAAGTTAATATAACAATTTACACATTACAGTATCATATAAAAGTGTTATGAAAATAATGTCTGTACTGTGAAGAACTACACGAGGCTACATACTGATACAGCATTCAGTTGCTTATTAACATCAGCATAATTATAAGAAAGGCATGACATTACATAATATAAATAATGCACCCAACTTAATAATACATGTACATTACACGGACCGACAAAGTTCTAGACAGTTACATAATTTGAAATTTCACATCTTCACACATAAACACAAGAAACAGCAGATATATATCAACTCATCACGCATTTATAATTATAACTCCCGCAACAAGAAAGTATACATTGTCAATCGAAGGTGACAATGATTGGGTTCAGATTAAATTATTTATTAATTACAAATTTTAGTAGTTATAAGTGTAGTTAAATAGTATGGTATAAGCTTTCAATGGCTTTGGATGCGATGACGAACAACTCGTAAATACTTATCATTAATGAATCAAATTTCTGTTCTGTTCTGTCTTAAAATTATTGTTATCTTCAAACACCTTAAATGTTCAAACTGTTCAGAATGTCTTGGTAGAGGTTCGCATCTACGCTAATACTTCCGTTTTTGTCTTACTCGTCCAAAATGTAACAAACCGCCACCGAATACACAAGGGCTTTTTTCCTCTTAACGATTTTAAAGGCGGACTCCGTCGATTTGTAGTAATACCGTCCTACAACACGTGCTCCTTTCGGGAAAGTGTTACCCCAGTCATCTGTACCCTCTGCTCGCAATGTGTATGGAGTGCGAGTTACCTGGTAAAACAATCCATATTATATAAAATGAACATGTGTATTTATGCAGCACATGAGAGCTTCAATAGACATTAAAGGTTCATTACGCTTTTCAGTAAAGTGATGATGCATTATCTTTTGTCATGTTCCTAAATTTGTATCAGTTAATTGTTTAAACCTATTATCAAAAATGGCCTTATCTTATAATCAGTGTAGACTTTTTTCCGATCACCATCGATGGAAAAGGGGCTATCTGTTTTATTTTATTTTAATCTTGCGAATACGGAAATACCGTTAACAATAAGTAATCATCATTTTCATCCGCCGCAACGACGGCCACAGTGTCTCCTTCTATTATGAGGTCTGCGGTGTTTTTCATCTCATCCATTACATCGTCTGCTAATTCTGTCGCGACCGCCGCTACTTCAGGGACTCGAATGTCAAGGTCACGAATACTGCCAGTCATGCAAATGTTTTGGCATGGACTTTCCCCTACGGTAAAATAGGCATTATAAAATATTATACATATAACATATACTCAGGATTCGTCGTCGGCGTCGCACTTGCCAACCAATATGTCAACTACCATAAGGTCAATATATCGATATTTTCATTGAATTACATGTACTCAATAAATGATGTAGAGAAATAGATAAAACTAATGTTGACCTTTAACTATACCTTCTAGTAAGAATTTATTAACATTTATTAGTTATAATAAACTTTAAATCAGACTTACCAGCTAAACAGTTGTCGCAGGTGTAACATGACTGGTTCCTTCCTGAAATCCTTCCGGGTTGAGTGGAAGTGAACTGCTGAACTTGTCTGTTGTTCTCAACAGCCCTGAATATGTAATTTTCGGATCGATCAATGTCGGGAATGTACTTGAAAATTCTTCTGGTATATATTCCGCTCTTCGGCGCATGCAAGTGTTCCGCTGCGTATGAGCAAACATCCTGAGCATTTTGAATGATGTTCCCCTTTAACAAGGCCGGATCAAGTTGACGTTTCAATAAACCCGCGGTCGCGACCTGCGGCCCCTTGGCATGGCTGGCTTCAAAATAATATCTCTGGAACACTTTGTATCCCATCGCACCACAGACTAAGGAAGACCTCCCCATGCACGTATTGCTCTTATATTGGACACTGCATCCATCCGTAAATTCATTTTATCTGTCTTATAGCCGATGCTATCGATGTGAGATTTCATTTCCTCATGAACTTTCGCAACAAAGAAGTGGTCATGAGTACAGTCTGGGCTGATGCAGAACATGAGCTCCGACACGAGCTCGTTTTCATTTGCATGGTCATATTCAACAACCGCGTGGCGATATATAACCGATACATGGATGCTTACTTCGGTTTTGCCAAAATATCCGGATTGCAATTCATCCTTTTCAATACACCTGTAATTCTCCGGTGGATAACGAGGCATGTTTTCTCTGGTAGACATTGTTTCAAAGAATTTAGCTGATTGATTTGCCAGTGAGCACTGAACGGGTGTTGTGTAAATAATTCCAATTGTGACCGGAGTAAGTAAACATCTCCTTTGCTGCGGTTTTCTTTTTTATGAGCATCAGTTTTCTTTTCGTACGTCCTTTAACATCAATGTTTACATATCCATACCTTTCCCATGATATCTCTTTTTCCGGTTCTGGAATGTTCTCATCTTGCAGCATCCATACGCTATCTACTCGGCAGCTATTACATTTTCTTTCGATCCATTCTTTTTTAAAGTATTCAGAGTTATCCTGCTTTTCGCATAGTTGCCGCGCCCAGATCATTACATGTATCATACGTGTGTTCTTGTTTGTTGTGCTGTTTCACATATTCTTTGCTTCGAATATTTAAGAGCCTGCATTCAACGTGTTTGCGGCAACAGCATGTATTCCGGTTTTTTGCGCGCATGGGTTTAATGAAAAATGGTTTTAAACGTTCGAAGTGCCTCTGACTTATCTTTACGTCTGGGAAAGTTGTTTTGAAATCTTTGTATACTTCCGACTGTTTTTTTTCTAGAGTATGAATTGGGTGGCTCAGATATGTCTTGTAGCCTATCCGTTTTCTCTTAATGTCAGCTTTGTTACCTGTTGGTGTAGAGTTGTGTGGTCCAGTCCACCATTTATATGCATGTTCTTTTACTTCGTCGCTAAGTCGATCACTTCTCATCTTCTTGCACGTGTCTGTCAGACATGCTTTTTCAGATGTTATCAGACTCGTTCTCTTTTTGTATCCAGCATACAATCGCGAAAATCTTAAACCTAGTCTTGAAGCGGTTTTGCTCTTTGCTCTACTCCCCGTTAAATTTTCTCCACTGACAGAAGCCGTCAAAAAATGCATACAATTTAATGCATCTCCATTTCTTTGCTTTTTTAATGTATTGATCATGTCTTTTACATTTGAAACAATTTTTTCGTCAACAGCATTGATTAAGTGTTTAGATGGCTTTACAATAGATTGTAAGATTGATCTCTGTTTTCCTGGTGTACCGGGTATACATTTTTTAATTTTTCGCACAATGCGCATTTTTTCCATCCGATTTCTGAATTCATATGGCGTGTTATCTGTTTGCTTAAGTTCATTTTCGGAGGACTTTTTATCTCTGTATTTTGTTACGTACTGTCTGTCCTTTTCTTTCTTGGCGTTTTTCTTTTGACTGTGTTTTTGTACACGCAAAACATTCAATGATGGCTTCAAACTGACTGCCCGAGCTCTTGTTGCAGGAATAGGGGTGCCTAATCTTTTTTTCCCGTTTTGACGAGTTAATTTTGTCACTATTGTTTCGGTAATGTTTCAATTTTCTTTCTCTTTCTTTTTCTCTTTTTTTTTTATAGTACTCGGCATTTTCTGCGTTTGATTTAAACTGCATCTTAAACATACAAAATGCATGCATGTAATCATTTTTTAGTAATCGACCGCGATGGTTCAGTTTTATAAAGTTTGCCTCGGGCACGGGGGACGCGGATTCAATACCCGACAGAGTCGCGCAATTCATTTCAAATTTTGTAGTACACCAATGGCTAGGGAGATTAAGGGGAGGTTAAGGCTATGCAAATGTGAGTTCCTTTATTTTGCACTTGTTAATCGCAAATTTGATTTCGCTGGTGTCTCTACTTAATTTATTACAGCAATAATGACGGACGTTTTTAGAATCTGTTACAGTAAAAACCTCGAGTGTCTCAGAAGTCATAAATATCGGAACTGAACCTTATGCGATTTTAGCTATTGCCGCGATGAAATAATTAAGTATTATTTATTGTACATATAGTGTAAATGTTCTTGTCGGTAAATGGCCTTATGAGAATGTTATTAATGCTGCTCCATGTAACATGATTATTTTTAACAATATGTGTTTTAAATATTACTGGTTCAGTTGCGCGTACATTTAAATTTTGTATTGAATTTTGCACACATATTTTTTTCAAATATTTATACTGAGTGACTGAACAGAGTAAACCAAATGAGGCAAAAGAAATGTTTTCATGTTTAGAATAAAAGATAGTTGGCTCTAAATAGAATGTGCAATTTTATATACCTAAAACGCTGTGAAAAGTCTATTTTTGTTACAGACTTTAACATGACAATGTTCTCAAAGCCATCCTTCAACCAAACAGTCGATGATATTGACACTGAATCCAGCTTGTCTCCACCTATGCAGCATAAAGTGTACAAGCAGCCCTAGGCAAATTGTACTTAATGTAAATGGTTATGCAATTTATACGTTTGAAGTCTATTCATTTTAAGTCCACATGAGCTTTCGTATTGTGTAAATGCGACCCAGATTTCTTGACAACAAAAAAAACACACACACAAAAACGTGGTATGCTTATGTAATTAACAATTTTTTCAAGACAAATAAATTTTACTCTGAAACATATGTCTAATAATAAGGAATTTCACGGCGTTTTGTTTGTTTGTTTGGCAGGCCGATTCGATTTTTTATAATATAAACACTGAACGTCAATCATTGCTTGATTTTGCAGGGGATATGTCTTGCTAATTTATAAAGTATTCGCTGTTTACTTACGGCTGTAATGTAAAATAGCAGACGATTTTAACTGTCAAGTATATTATTAAAACAAAACGAATGAGCCCTGCTCTGTGAAAAGGGGGTTTAATGCATGTGCAGAAAATGTCGTTCCAGATTAATCTGTTTAGTCCATACAGGCTAATCATGGACGACAATTTCCGTGTAAACTAGATTTTTGCTAAGAAGAAACATTATTTTAACGGAAAATATCATACAAGCAGAAAATATTGTTCATGATTAGCCTGTGCGGACTGCCCTTGGACGACACTTGACGCACATACATTAAACCCCATTCTCACAGAGCACGGCTTATTTGTAATTTTCGCATGTTTCACTTTCTTCAAATATCAGTATTTTGTGTAAATAAGTTGTCTTTATAATCCAGCTCGTTACATATGTAACATGAAGCACATATACTATACAGTGACGCAGCTCGGCCAGTTTCCTGTTGTTGGACCGGTCATAATGTCAATATACACAATTGAATGTTTGTGAAAGACACTTCTTAAACACCATAAACTTGCTTAAACCATTTGCGATATAGGGAAACCCATTTTTAAACATATACATGTAAGTATAAAACAACACGCCGATGCTTCAATAGGGTATATGAGCAGCGCCCTGGGAAAACAGGGTTTAATGCATGTTCTTTGAATATCATCCCAGATAAGCCTGTGAAGTCCGTACAAGCTGATTCTAGGCGGAATGTGTCGTCACTAATATACCTGAGTTGACTACACATGCTAATACGCAACGGTACTTTACGCACATGCATTGTCGTTCTTGTGTTGTGTCGTATTGGACGCGTTTCGCACGACCGAAAACATGCATCAATCTAATAGCTAGGATTTTCAACAATTGTTAAACACGAAGTATACAATTAAATTTCATTTCATTGCAATAATTATAATTACTGCAGTACTATGAAAACCTTTTCAATTCAAAGAAACAAGTAAGTCGTTATAATTTTATTTATCCCGGCACGTATTCACCAATCAATTCTGAGGCTCAAGAATCAATAATAAACTTTAAACCAAGACAAATACGT
Source organism: Dreissena polymorpha (assembly GCF_020536995.1). Lineage (NCBI taxonomy): Eukaryota > Metazoa > Mollusca > Bivalvia > Myida > Dreissenidae > Dreissena > Dreissena polymorpha. The sequence goes on along the minus strand of NC_068363.1, from coordinate 15,617,187 downwards.
CCAGCGATTGAATATAGAGGGCTTTGCCTGATGATAATGTCAATAACAAAATTAAAAACAAAACTAATGATGAGGACAAATGTGAAAAATGTTTTTGCAGAGTATCACCGAAGGATCATCATTATGAAATTATGTGAAATCCCAACATAAGTATCTTTTTGGAGTATTTTGTTTAATTTTGTTTATGGAGGTATCCATGGTGTAGTGGATATGGTGTCCGCATAGCGATCGGGAGGCCATGGTTTGATCTACACTGTATGAGTTTTCTTCAGATCTCCAACAAGACACCAAGTACTGTCTGAAATAAGACCGCGATACACGAGATTTCGGATAATATGGGCGAAATTTAAATAATAAAATATTGTGCGTCGCCGCGACTTTAGCGCGAAATATCGTGGGTCGCTTCGTGTTTCGTGCGTCGCTCTTTGAACGCGAGACACGTCACACGAAGCGATGCACGATATTTTGCGCGACAGTCGCGGCGACGCACGATATTTTGCGCGACATTCGCGGCGATGCACGATATTTTGAATGACAGTCGCGGCGACGCGCGATATATTTTACACGATATATCGCCTTTGGGGCTACCTACACAAGGGCGATAGTTCGTGGTACATTCTCGTGCGTCGCTATGTGTATCGCGCAAAATATCGTGCGTAGCCGCGACTGTCGTGCAAAATATCGTTCGTCTTCGCGACTGTCGCGCAAAATATCGTGCATCGCTTCGTGTGTCGTATGTCGCCCTCGATGAAAAAAGGCCGAGATTATAGATGACACTATCCGGATTCCGTAGTTAAAGCTAAGTAAAAGTTGACAGTTTAAGAGGTATTATATGAATAATATTTCTTTAAATATATAATATGCTTTATTTAGTGACTGCATTTCGGTATTGCTATTAAATGTATATATTCAATTACAATAAAGAGGAAATGCTAAACGGTAAACGGCAGACGAATCAAATCGACGCACGAACGGATAAACGGGCTAAATGGATTCATGAAACGGCTAATGAAACGTATGGATAAATATGTTTCTTATGGTGAAAGCAAGTCATTCTTTATTTTAAATTCACATCAGGAAACAGTCTAAGAGAGAAAACTCGCACAGTTCGCCAATTACTTTTATGCCCTGATACCACCACCAACAACAACAACAGCAGCAGAAAAAGAACAACAACAACACATCATCAACACACCACAACTAAGTAGTACTAGTAGTAGTAGTAGTAATAGTACTAGTAGTAGTAGTAGTAGTAGTAGTAGTAGTAGAAGTAGTAGTAGTAGTAGTAGTAGTATTAGTAGTAGTAGTAGTTGTAGTAGTAGTAGTAGTAAGTAGTAGTAGTAGTAGTTGTAGTAGTAGTGTAAGTAGTAGTAGAGTAGTAGTAGTAGTAGTAGTAGTAGTAGTAGTAGTAGTAGTAGTAGTAGTAGTAGTAGTAGTAGTAGTAGTAGTAGTAGTAGTAGTAGTAGTAGTAGTAGTAGTATTAGTAGTAGTAGTAGTAGTAGTAGTAGTAGAAGTAGTAGTAGTAGTAGTAGTAGTAGTAGTAGTAGAAGTAGTAGAAGTAGTAGTAGTAGTAGCAGCAGCAGCAGCAGCAGCAGTAGTAGTAAGTAGTAGTAGTAGTAGTAGTAGTAGTAGTAGTAGTAGTAGTAGTAGTAGTAGTAGTAGTAGTAGTTATAGTAGTAGTAGCAGTAGTAGTAGTAGTAGTAGTAGTAGTAGAAGTAGTTGTAGTGGTAGTAGTAGTAGTAGTTGTAGTAGTAGTAGTAGAAGAAGTAGTAGTAGTAGTAGTAGTAGTAGTAGTAGTAGTAGTAGAAGTAGTAGTAGTAGTAGAAGTAGTAGTAGTAGTAGTAGTAGAAGTAGTAGTAGTAGTAGTAGTAGTAGTAGTAGTAGTAGTAGTAGTAGTCGAGTAGTAGTAGTAGTAGTAGTAATAGTAGTAGAAGTAGTACTAGTAAGTACTAGTAGTAGTATAGTTGTTGTTGTTGTAGTAGTAGTTGTTTAATAGTAGAAGTAGTGGCAGCAGCAGCAAAGCAGCAACAGTAGCAGCAGCAGTAGTAGTAGCAGCAGCGGCAATAGCATAAGCAGTAGTAGATGTAGTAGTATTAGTAGTAGTAGTAGTAGTAGTAGCAGCAGCGGCAATAGCATAATCAGTAGTAGATGTAGTAGTAATAGTAGTAGTAGTAGTACTAGTAGTAGGAGTAGTAGTAGTAGTAGTAGTAGTAGTAGTAGTAGTAGTAGTAGTAGAAGTAGTAGTAGTAGTAGTAGAAGTAGTAGTAGTAGTAGTAGTAGTAGTAGTAGTAGTAGCTGCAGCAGCAGCAGCAGTAGTAGTAGTAGTAGTAGTAGTAGTAGTAGTAGTAGTAGTAGTAGTAGTAGTAGTAGTAGTAGTAGTAGTAGTAGTAGTAGTAGTAGTAGTACTCTATATTAACCATGCATAATCGTACCTGGTGACAATACAATTTATTTTGACAAATACGCTTAACGGACAAATTATCTTAACGGGACTTGTTTTCAGATTTTCGTATTTTTTTCAACATATCAGAAGATTTATTTGAATTTTATTTTTAATTGTTTGATTTTATTATAAAACTGAAATAATTGAATTTTAATACATGCAATTAACAATCAATCAATTGTGACTTTCCTGGGGATAGAACCCGGGCACTCTAAAAGCAACAGCGAACCACTACACAGGCGAAAATACAAGTGTTTCCTATACAATTGATTACAAGCGTTACAAAAGCTTTATAACTTTAACGATTTCGATTCATGTAAGTTTATCAACCAATACATCCAGAAGACCAAAAGCACAAGTGAACATAGTACGCACTCAGTGTTATATATAAATGAATATCAATAAATAAACATATATTTTTCACAATTTTAGTCTGATTGTTTTAATATAATACATATGTTCTTTATGGAATACTAGTATATTATTATATATGAAATTGTAATTTTGTCAAACTGGAACGAAGTCCCTTTAACATCCAGAAAATAGAACAGACTCTGAGTGCTCATTGGGGAAATTTATCTTGTCGTGTTCCTTTATTTTGCACTTGTTAATCGCAAATTTGGTTTCGCTGGTGTCTCTACTTAATTTATTACAGCAATAATGACGGACGTTTTTAGAATCTGTTACAATAAAAACCTCAGTTCGGCCTATATCAAACACTCGAGTGTCTCAGAAGTCATAAATATTGGAGCTGAACCTTCTGCGATTTTAGCTATTGTCGCGATAAAATAATTAAGTATTATTTATTGTACATATAGTGTTTAAGTTCCTGTCGGTAATTGACCTTATGAGAATGTTATTATTGCTGCTCCATGTAACATGATTATTTTTAACAATATATGTTTTAAATATAACTGGTTCAGTTGCGCATACATTTAAATTTTGTATTGAATTTTACACACATATTTTTCAAATATTTATGCTGAGTGACTGAACAGAGTAAACCAAATGAGGCAAAAGAAATGTTTTCATTTTTAGAATAAAAGATAGTTGGCCTAAAATGGAATATGCAATGTTAAAAACCTAAAAAGGCTGTTGAAAGTCTTTTTTTTAACAGCCTTTAACATGTCAATGTACTCCAAGCGATCCTTCAACAAAACAGTCGGTGCTATTGACACCGAATCCAGCCTGTCCCCCTCCGTGCAGTATAAAATGCACAAGCAGGCTTAGGTACTGAATCCGGATAGGGCCAAGTTGAGTGTCGCGTGTCGACCTTCGAGTTTGAAACACGACATTCTCGCGACATTCTCTCGACGCTCAATACGACGCGCGACAATCATGCGACAATCAATATTTGAGTGTCGCATATCGCGCTGGGTTTTAGAACAAAAAAAATCATAGAAAATCTTGTCTGTCGACTGATTTGTCGCGCGTCGTATTGAACGTCGAGAGAATGTCGCGAGAATGTCGCGAGAATGTCGTGTGTCGAACTTCGAGCGCGACACTTGACATTCTCGCGGCATTCTCTCGACGCACGACAAATCAGTCGACAGTCAATATGATATATCGCGAGAATGTCGCCTGTCGACCTAAATTCACTAGGTCGACACACGTCATTCTCTCGACACTCAATACGACAAATCAGTCGACAGTCAAGATTGACTGTCGACTGATTTGTCGCGCGTCGAGAGAATGTCGTGTGTCGACCGGTGTGGGAGCAATTTTTTCATCTGCAAGCAAGGTGTTATAGTAACCTTTTCAGCTTTAGTAAAAATAGCGGCATCTAGTAGCAGCAATAACAACAGCAGCAGCAGCAACAGTAGCACCAGCAGTAGCAGCAGCAGCACTAGCAGCAGCAGCAGTAGCAGCAGTAGCAGCAGTAGTAGCAGTAGCAGCAGTAGCAACAGTAGCAGCAATAGCAGTAGTACCAGTATTAGTAGTTTTTGTAGTAGTAGTAGAAGCTGCAGTAGAAGCAGTAGCAGCAGCATCAGTAGCAGCAGCATCAGTAGCAGCAGCATCAGTAGCAGCAGCATCAGTAGCAGCAGCATCAGTAGCAGCAGCAGCAGTAGCAGCAACAGCAGTATCAGAAGTAGCAACAGTAGTAGCAGTAGCAGCAGTATCAGGAGTAACAGCAGTAGCAGCAGTAGAAGGAGTAGCAGCAGTAGCAGTAGTAGTTGTAGTAGTAGTAGTAGTAGTAGTAGTAGTAGTAGTAGTAGTAGAAGTAGTAGTAGTAGTATAGTAGTAGTAGTAGTAGTAGTAGTAGTAGTAGTAGTAGTAGTAGTAGTAGTAGTAGTAGTAGTAGTAGAAGTAGTAGCAGTAGTATCAGTAGTTGTAGCAGCAGCCAGCAGCAGTAGCAGCAGCAGCAGTAGCAGCAGTAGCAGCAGCAGCAGTAGCAGCACTAGCAGCAGTAGCAGCAGCAGCAGCAGCAGCAGTAGCAGACGTAGCAGTAGCAACAGTAGTGGCAGCAGGAGTAGCAGCAGCAGCAGTAGCAGCAGCAGCAGCAGTAGCAGCAGCAGCAGCAGCAGTAGCGGAAGTAGTAGTAGTAGTAGTAGTAGTAGTAGTAGTAGTAGTAGTAGTAGTAGTAGTAGTAGTAGTAGTAGTAGTAGTAGTAGTAGAAGTAGTAGTAGTAGTAGTAGTAGTAGTAGTAGTAGTAATAGTAGTAGTAGTAGTAGTAGTAGTAGTAGTAGTAGTAGTAGTAGTAGTAGTAGTAGTAGTAGTCGTAGTAGTAGTAGTAGCAGTAGAAGTAGTAGTAGTAGCAGCAGAAGTAGCAGCAGTAGCAAATAACTGCATAAACATAGCATGCTATGCATTTCCCAGATTTTTCTTCAAGAGTCAATAACATGAAAGTGAATTGTTACCTCTTTCAGGTATTATCTGCCTATGGCAATGTTGAGTGCGAGCTGCACATCATAATTATGATATTGGTTCTTATTCCAAGAACAATGAAATCAAAGCACAATGCTCTATAATCTGTAGATTATGTAACTTTTTCAATTGTTTATCAGTCTATTAACAACCATTTGTTGGCCTTACATATAGATGATACAAGTGTTGTTTATTTATAGATAAATAATTGATGGAACTTTGAAATAATTTGATCTGGAATTTTTTTGAAAATTGGGAGTCTTGATTCTGAATTTTGTCAAACATAGTTTTGTTCCGTGAATATAGGGTATCATGTTTTGCGTTCATTATGCTATGGATTTAGATGTTCTTCTTGATCAAAATATATAAATAAATCACATGAAGAAAAGAGAAGCTAGTTGTTAAAATTGTATTTATTATTATAAAATTATATAACTCAGCAAAACAAAACTGCAAGAATGTTGAGTGGACACATTATTAAAATAAAAGTATCGTTCAACCCAGTACAATAAAATATGCATCATTTAACATGGACAAATCATAAATTATTACATGTAACTGTGTCATGAATCAAAAGTAAAGAACATTTAGACGGCTATAATCTAATTAATGCATGCGCCTAAATTGTTTCATCAGATTGCATGTTCAGTCCACACTAATCAGGGAGACACTTTCCGCTTTTGTCGTATTTTTTTATGAGCGAAAATCCAGTTATGGCATAAAGTATCGCACCTGATAAGCCTGTGCGGACTACACAACCTAATCTGGGACAACACTTTGTACATGCATTAAAATTTCTTTTTTACAGAGCGAGCCTCAAGTATTTATTAAATGATTAAGTCTTCTTACATGATTTTTTTTTAAGAAACACTCAGAAATCTCTCAGTAAAACATGATTTATTTGATAGCAGGCGCAGGAAAATTAATTGAACGTGAAGTAAAATTATTCAAGAAATGTACATGAAGTTCCAAGCTTAACTAAACAGCACTGTCATTTCAAGCAATATATCGAATAAATGTCTTGTTACTCGATAGTGTGCACGATAATCGTCGATATTTTCTGGTATTCCCATGTAATTTGGTACTGTATGATGTCCTTGTTTTGAGAGAGTATACTCAAAATAGTTAGTATACTGTATTCTTAAATAACCCATCCAAACTAAAGCGCATTCCATCACTTGCCCTACCAAACATGCGTATTACAACTTCCGTTTCCAGACAAAAGTGAGCGATCGAAGTCGACCCTAGTTTACAGTAAAGATGGTATAGTTTTACGGAAAATGAAGTTAAACTCCTTGTCTCTATTATAGATAATAGCATATAAAAAATAACAAAAATAACAAAAATATGGGCTTCCATCCTGAGTTTAGAACCAGAAGAAAACATGAGTTTATTGCGTGGAATTTCGAATAAACATCTTCATGTGATTTGAACACCAACACGTGAGTGTAAAAGAGCGTGAACCCAAACGACCACACTCGCAACAATCACGCACCAATGACTGAATTTTGACTACTACTCTAGTAGTGCTATTATACTGCTACTACTACTATAGCAACTACTTCTACTACCAATGCTGGTGGTGCTGGTGCTGCTACTGCAATGCTACTGCTACTATTACTTCTACTACTTCTACTACTACAAATACTACTACCACTACTACCAGTCCCACTACTACTACCACTATAACCAGTCTCACTACACTACCGCTACTACAATCACTACTACTACTACTACTACTACTACTACTACTACTACTACTACTACTACTACTACTACTACTACTACTACTACTACTACTATTACTATTACTACTACTTATACTACTACTACTACTGTTGCTACTGGCTGCTGCTACTCCTACTACTACTACTACTGCTACTTCCTCTACTACTGCTACTACCGCTACTCCTGCTACTACTGCTACTACTACTACTCCTTCTACTGCTACTACTGCTTTACTCCTGCTACTGCTACTACTGCTGCTACTGCTGCTGCTGCTTCTGCTGATACTGCTGCTACTGCTGCTGCTGCTACTGCTGCTGCTGCTACTGCTGCTGCTGTTACTGCTGCTGCTGTTACTGCTGCTACTATTACTACTGCTACTACTATTTCTGCTGCTACTACTACTACTACTACTACTACTACTACTACTACTACTACTACTACTACTACTACTACTACTACTACTACTACTACTACTACTGCTACTACCACTACTGCTACTACTACTACTACTATTACTACTACTACTACTACTACTACTACTACTACTACTACTACTACTTCTTCTACTACTACTAGTACTACTACTACTACTACTTCTACTACTGCAACTACTACTGCTACTACTATTACTACTACTACTACTACTACTACTACTGCTGCTGCTACTGCTGGTGCTGCTACTGCTGCTGCTGCTGCTACTACTACTTCTACTACTGCTACTACTACTACTACTGCTACTGCTACTTCTACTACTGCTGCTACTGCTGTTACTCCCTGCTGCTGCTACTACTACTTCTACTACTGCTACTACTACTACTACTGCTACTGCTACTTCTACTACTGCAGCTACTTCTGCTATTACTGCTACTGCTGCTACTCCTTCTACTGCTGCTACTGCTGTTACTCCTGCTACTGCTGCTACTGCTACTACTGTTGCTACTGCTGCTACTGCTGCTTTGCTTCTACTGCTGCTGATGCTACTGCTGCGGCTGCTCCTGATGCTGCTGTTACTGCTTCTACTGCAGCTACTACTTCTACTACAACAACTACTAATACTGGTACTACTGCTACTGCTGCTACTGCTGCTACTGCTGCTACTGCTATTACTGCTGCATCTGCTGCTACTGCTGCTGCTGCTGCTGCTACTGCTTCTGCTAATGTTGCTGCTGCTGCTGTTGTTGTTGCTGCTACTAGATGCCGCTATTTAACTTAAGCTGAAAAAGTTACTATAACACCTTGCTTGCAGATGAAAAAATTACTCCCACATCGGTCGACACACGACATTCTCTCGACGCGCGACAAATCAGTCGACAGTCAATCTTGACTGTCGACTGATTTGTCTCGCGTCGTATTGAGCGTCGAGAGAATGTCGTGTGTCGACCTAGTGATTTTAGGTCGACAGGCGACATTCTCGCGATATATCATATTGACTGTCGACTGATTTGTCGAGCGTCGAGAGAATGTCGCGAGAATGTCGAGTGTCGCGCTCGAAGGTAAACACACGACATTCTCGCGACATTCTCTCGGCGTTTAATACGACGCGCGACAATCAGTCGAGAGTCAAGATTTTCTGTGATTTTTTTTTGTTCTAAAACCCAGCGCGATATGCGACACTCAAATTTTGACTGCCGACTGATTTGTCGCGCGTCGAGAGAGCGTCGATGGAATGTCGTGTGTCGACCTAGGGTTTTTTAGGTCGACAAGCGACAATTGTGCGATAGTGGCTCGATATATCGTATTGAGCGTCGATAGATTGTCGTGCGTCGAGAGAATGTCGTTTGAATTTTAGGTCGACAGGCGACATTCTCGCGATATATCATATTGACTGTCGACTGATTTGTCGTGCGTTGAGAGAATGTCGCGAGAGTGTCGAGTGTCGCGCTCGAAGGTCGACACACGACATTCTCGCGACATTCTCGCGACATTCTCTCGACACTCAATACGACGCGCGACAAATCAGTCGACAGTCAAGATTTTCTGTGATTTTTTTTGTTCTAAAACCCAGCGCGATATGCGACACTGAAATATTGATTGTCGCATGATTGTCGCGCGTCGTATTGAGCGTCGAGAGAATGTCGCGAGAATGTCGTGTGTCGACCTCGAAGGTCGACACGCGACACTCAACTTGGCCCTATCCGGATTCCGTATTTAGGCAAATTGCACTTTACTTAAATGGAGATGCAATTTGCATGTTTCAAGTCCATTCATGTCAAGTCCACACGGGCTTTCGTATTGTGTAAATGCGACCCAGATTTGTTGACAACAACACAAATAAATGGGGTAAGCTTATAAAATTAACACATATTAAAGACAAATAAATTTTATTATGAAACATATGTTTACAAATCGCCAAATAAGTATCAAGCAAACATTCAGGATCCGATCCTTCTATTTAGAAAGGTCGTGAATAAATAAGTGATAACAATTCTGCTAATCGATTACTAACATACTTTTTGACAAAGCAAATGCAATGAAATAATCACGGTAAACAAGGTCAAATAAACTGAGTGGTTAATCTTATTAATACAGTTTTTTTTATTACATTAAGGTATAAGGTTCGACACCCTCTTATTACAATGTGGCAATTAAGATTAATAACACGTGTTTATTCTAAAATACTTGTAAAGTGTTTCATAAAAAGATAAATTCAGTTAATTCAAAATGCAATACAATGTATTTGATTTGTTTTGTTTTTCACAGAACACATTTCAGCGAAACTACATTATTTCAACTTATAGAAATATACACTTTGTGAACAGCCGATCCATAAACAAGAGCAAGCCTAGAATACACGCAGTCTAACTGAAATAAATAAAACATCCTTTAAAATACGAAACAAGAACACATGAAGTTGTATAAACTAAAACAGTCTAATTCTAGACCAAGTAAAATTGTTATTCTGACCATTCAGCTATTTGCCGAAAATAACTTCGAATGTGTAAAGCAAAATAAGAAATAATTAACAAAAGGGGCACGAGAATCCATTGGTTATTGTCGGCTCAAGTACTTCTTTGAAGTACGGCGAAACTCTTACGTACTCTTACGTGTACTACAAATTACCAGGGTTACAGACAATACTCTAAAAAGAGCGCCGGAGAATTGTTGGGTGCGTGTAAGCTTATTTTTCGTACATTGGGTACATATAAGTATACGTAAGAGTACCCATGGTAATTAAAAGTAGTATCCGACAACAACCAGTTGAGCTTAACTAAGGCTTGATTGGTCATTGTCGGCTCGGGTACTACTTACATGCACCCCGGGTACTCTTAAGTATACTAACATGTACCCCGGATACGGTAAATATACTTAATCGTACCCGAGAATTTTAACGCTAAATCGGTCGTTGTCGGCTATTTTTTTATAATTAATTATTTTCACTTTATGTCAAATTTTCTGTAAAATGGCCTCTATATTATCAAAACTTATACTCAAAAAGCATGTTGATTTTTTTGAAAGAGACGTTTGTTTAAGATAAACAATATCGTTTTACGGTAATCGGTAGCGCGTTTTACGACATCGGATTTTGGGCGAGAATACAACTCGGGTACAGTCTAATATCGACCGGGTACATTTAAGTACATTTTCAGACCCGGGGTACATGTAAGTATACTTAAGAGTACCCGGGGTACATGTAAGCAGTACCCGAGCCGACAATGACCAATCGAGCTTAACTTAGGGGATACGATTTACCAACATATGTAGGTACGAGTTAACAAAAGGGCATTGGTTGACCGACGTGCTAATCAACTAGGGTACAAGTTGGCTGTTAACCGACTTCTCTAACATATGTTTAGTTTAGTAAATGACAACATATCGAGGACAGCTGTTAAATAATAGCACATGATAGCATTAAATCACGTCGACAACACTAGCCATACTACGGTCATTAACCTCTATATATGTGTTCAACCATGGTTAACTCATACGGATTTATGGGATATGTCAACAATGATAAATGAAATAGGCAATGGTTTAAGCTTTAAGGCATCTGTCAACATGTCAAACCTTGTTTAAATCGTGGCGGCCCCTAATTCGAATCGTGACATTATATTATTCTTTTTCCACACATGTATACACTTGAGCAGTTGCATTATATTAATTAAAAAATAATGTTAGTCATTAAATACTGTTTTGAAAGCTTCGAACAAATAATTTATATGTTTGATAACAAAATAATAAAACAGAGTATTTTATACAATGGTGGCCCTAAACAACCATAATAAAGAACGGTTATATGCTTTGAATAATTTCTCAGTATCCTGCTGGCCTTTATACTACTTGCCAAGGTAAAGTAATACAAATTGATCCTTTAAATCCTCTGTAATCTTCCCTCTATCTCGTTGTACTTTCTCTTGTCTTAGACAGGTGTTTATGATCGTCTTAAATCTCAGCACGCTGTAAATGCAATTTGTATCCGTAATAAATCGACCTTGTAAATTAACAGGCTCCTCATTCAGATCTCTGCTGACACATCAATTGCATTCTTGACTACAATGTTGACGTAAATGGATTTTTCGCGTTCTTTTTGGTTGATTTTATTTAAGGTTTGGTTGTGTATGTCAATATGTCAATTTGCCTTCTCTTTGAACCTTAAGTGTTGATGCCAGATGTTTACGTATCTTATTTATTATCTCTTCTTTTCACAAATCATAGTGTTCACACAGGAGTGAAAAAAATAATTTTGTCACATGTAAAAAGTGTCCCGACCCCGACTTAAAATAGAGGGGGGGGGGGGTCGAACAACGTTAAATCTTGTTTATGTCACAGTATGAAGTAAATAAAATAATAAATTGAAACTGATGGTATAAACTTAAATGAAGAACTAGTGACTTTCATTATACCCCGTCTTATGATTGTAAGAATGTTGTTGGTGATGTTAATTGTGTTGATGATGTATATTTTGTTGTCTTTAATAGTTAGTAAAGCTGTCGTTAATGTTGTTTTAACCATAGCTTTCTTTTTATGAAAGTGTAACACCTCTTTCAATGGCTCACTCAAACCTTGCTTTCTTTACGAAAAGTAAGATTCCTTGGTATTAACAACACATTTTAACGCTGCTGTATATTTTGTAAGTATCATTCTGGTACTGTACACGATTTCGTAAGAACCCAGCTGCAAATGTTTAACCTGCACTAATAAGGTTCCAATCAGTAACTTCAGTTACGCACGCAGACTAAAGTACTTCGTTTTCATAAAAAAACTTTTTTTCAAAAATCGCCAAGATCAGCCAAATCTATGTGCGCTACAGAGCACTTATTATATATCAATTTACTGGATTAAATAGAGGATATTGCTTGCTTCGGTGGAATATCCATTTTAATTTCACGAATGATCATAGAAAATAATATTTTCACGCGTGGCGCACCCACGAGTGAAAATAATTTTTTCTATGATAACGGGTGAATTAAAATCGATATCCCATCGAATCCAACAAATTTTCTTTTCATTGTAGATGTGTTTTTATTTCAACCGTTTATTTACAATGTGAAATAGTTTAAACTAGTGATTTCTCTGATATAATGACGACATTTCGTCAAAAATGACGTCATTTTACAGTACAACAGTGAAATTATCGACAATTTTTCACTGTTATTTTGCACTGTTTGAAACGGTGAATTAGTCAGTTTAAATTTACTGATATTTCTATATAAACCATCGGAAAGCATAAAATAAAGTGACCTTTTCACAAAAAAAATATAAATCAAAAGGAAATTATTCTAAATTCAACGTCATGTAGTTGTGACCCATGGGCAGTTACCATGAATAGTGACCACTCAGAAATGCATTGATAATTTAATAAATTTCCGCAACAGATATAGAAATATTTGGTTGTTCATAGAACAACATTTACTAAGTACAAGAAGGGACATATTTCTGCAAAATTGCAAGTAGGAGTTATAAACCTTGATCAGCGACCTCGTCCGATGATCTCACAGTCATGTGCGAAGTTTAACTGAATATTATAGGCGTTTAAGAGATATTATATAATATATATGTACTTGCTGCCCGGAAACCTAATCCTGAATTGTATCTTACACGAAAACGAACAAATAGAGGAATAGTGAAAGCTGGCCACAGTTATAAGCCCTTGGTTATTTACTATTTATAAAGACGTCGAACATATATATTTGTAGTGGATATAGAAATATGGAGATGATGAATTTTGTATGTACACAATTTTAATAATCTGTTACATTTTAGGTAAGAGTTGTGTTCGTTGGTCAGTGATCCCATAATCAAGAAGGATTGTTTTGTAACTGAGTACCTGTAGTAGTTACACAAATATTAACGTATTGCGCGCAAACCTCAAACTTAATTTCTTCTTTAACATAAAAACCTTTACTGGACGTTATACGTTTACGAGGCATATTCTTTCTATAGCAGCTGGTACAAAGCTATAGGTCACTGACTTGGTCAGTGAACTCACACATAGACCCCGAGTACAATGTTTGAATTGTCGCTTGAATACCTAAAAATAAAAGGAACAGATCATTACACAGACGCCGACAAATGTACACGCCCGACTTCTTCCAAATGACCGAAGCCTCAAACATGCACGTGGAAATCGTAGTTGTAGTTCACGGAGTATTGATTCTACCCTCGAACACTCGTCAAACACGGTGCATAACCAAAACGGATGGTACCAAAAACATGCGTTAGTTACTGGCTAATACGCGAAACGGCACTAAATTATGAAAGAATTATTTACCTTTTCGAGCTAGGTGTGTACTTTTAGTTTCAAGATTCTGTGCTTTAATTTAGGATTTCCCAAAAAAACAATATTACACGGAATAATGAATTTTAGCGAGTGAAACAAAAAGTCATATCGCAGTGGCAACTTAAAGGGGCCTTTTCAAGATTTTGGCTTTTTTAATTCATTCATTAAGCTTTAGATTGATAAATGTAAACATTGGATCGTAAAGCTTCAGTAAAAAATAAGAATAAAATTTAAAAAAGGAAAAAACATTGCTCGGAGCAGTTTTGAACCAGTGACCCCTGAAGTCCTGCCAGAGTGCTGAAGTCAAAACGCTTTAGCCTACTGAGCTATTCCGCCGAGTACACATACATGACGTATTTTATACCTTATATACGCAATCTTCGTATTTCACAAACTTAACGACAAAAACAGAACTCTCCAATTTATCAATCGTTTCGCGTTGCAACGCTTTATAATTTTTAAGTTTAAATCGTCAAAAGATGCATAATGGCTATATTAGACCATGGTAAATGTTCAGTATTACTGTTTCCTCACAAATATCATTACTAAAACGAAAATTTGCGAATCTGAAACAACTTTTTTCAATTTGTCAATTTACCAAAGCGTGAAAAGATCCCTTTAAACCGTCCAACAGTTCATGACAACCCTTAGGAAACGATGGTAAATGCAGATATTGGCCCATATAAACAATGTTATTAATAATTTTAGCTAGGTCGTATTGAAAAAAAGCACTATAATCTTGAGAAGTCGGTGTGGTTATGTGTGACGGTTTAGTTTGTAGAAAAACGAGTATTGTATGAGGCTATTGCTTGCAACGGATGTAGCATTAAAAGGCCCCGGATAATAGCCAAAAGCAATGGTCGTAAGTATATTATGCCAATGTAAATATCTTAATAATTAAGATATTATTATATATTTAAAAATTGCATGATGAATGAAAATTTTCCATTCCAGACATATCGATCGGACGCACGCAAGCACGCACATACACTTGATCATTATAACTGTTTATATTGAGATGTTAAAGTGCAAATTGTATTCTTTGTATGTATTGACCCTTTTGGAGAGAGAATTCAACAAAACCAGGAGCGAATATACATAGAGACAATGCGAAATAAGTTCTCATATGCACTTGCGCACTAACTACATGTTCTGTGTTAACGTTTGTACACACGATATTCAAATTGTTTTGATGAAACGTGCTGAAAACACGTATTGAACTTCATATGAATCATTTGATGTCGTTTATAATCCACTGCCGATGCCAGTACTTTATCGTTGCGTCTGTTATCCGATGCTCGTCTCACGATTTCGCAGTTGACTGTTATTTCCAACGATTTTATTAGCAATATAAATGACTGTCGCACCATGGTAAAGCAGTAGTATTTCTCTTCAGTTACACAAACAATGCAAGTTTGTTAAAAATATGTTATATCAATTTGACTAGATTTTATTACTTGTTGTCGTTCGTTTGATAACTAATTATTTCTATATTGACTTTGGACCATTTAAATGAACTGAAATACCATAATGTTCCGAAAACAACTTTATTTAGCATATTTATGTGCTTTTCTTGACATTTTCATTATGAATAGCCGAAACCTCTAGCATTTTTGCAATGTTTATGTTCGGAATCGATCCGGTGACGTTTCACTTATAATGCGCTAGCGCACTACAATGTTACGGATGTATCCGATTTGGCCAGGCGCCGTGTTGAACAGGTTTTTTTTATTCGAACACCCATAATTAATAATTAGGTAAGTATACAAGAAATAACAAGAGCTGTCACCATAGGATGACTTATGCCCCTTATAAACGCTTGATAGAAGTTATGAGCTTTTTTCGAAACCTAAACGCAGATTTAGAAACCTAATCGCGGACCCTAAGTTCAAGGTCAAGGTCACAGGGGTCAAAATTTGTGTGCGTATGGAATGGCCTTGTCCATATACACATGCATACCAAATAAGGTTATATCTCAAGGGACATATAAGTTATGAGCATTTTTCGAAACCTAAACGCAGATTTTGAAACCTAAACGCAGACCTTAAGTTCAAGGTCAAGGTCAAAGGGGTCAAAGTTTGTGTGCTTATGAAAGGCCTTGTCCATATACACATGCATACCAAATATGAAGGTTATATCTCAAAGGACATAGAAGTTATGAGCATTTTTCGAAACCTAAACGCAGATTTCTAAACCTAAACGCGGACCCTTACTTCAAGGTCAAGGTCACAGGGGTCAAAATTTGTGTGCTTGTGGAAAGGCCTTGTCCATATACACATGCATACCAAATATAAAGGTTATATCTCAAGGGACATAGAAGTTATGAGCATTTTTCAAAACTTAAACGCAAAGTGTGACGGAAAGACGGACAGACAGACGGACGGACAGATGGACAGATGGACAGACGGACAGTCCGATTACTATATGCCCCCTTTTCTTCGAAGGGGCATAAAAATAATCAATACATGAAAATGAATGAAAATAAATAAATACATGTATTTATTAACCATTGTGCAAAATAAAGTGTAAAGCAGTCAAGAGAGGATCCGGTTAAGTTGGTTTCCACTCTAAAAATGGACAGGTAGATGAGTAAAGCTGACAATGAGTATAGATAT
>NC_068363.1:15563537-15600718 GCF_020536995.1 Dreissena polymorpha | reverse complement strand
AGTAAGGGTGTGGTGGTCATTTATAAGGGGGGGGAGTCTATTGTGTATGTCAGTTAAGAGTGTTTTGTCAAATTATCAGTCAAATCTAATCATAAATAAAGAAGTTATGGCAATTTTAGCAAAATTAAATAATTTGACCTTGAGAGTCAAGGTCCTTCAAAGGTCAAGGTAAAATTCAACTTGCCAGGTACAGTACCCCTCATGATAGCATGAAAGTATTTGAAGTTTAGAATCAATAACCTTGATACTTTAGAAGTAAAATGGATCTAAACACAAAATTCACATAACCAAATCTTCAATTTTCTAAGTATAAAGGGCCCATAATTCCGTCAGAATGCCAGTCAGAGTTGCATGACTTTGCCTGCACAGTCCCCTTATGATAGTTAATAAGTGTTTGCAAGTATGAAAGCAATAGCTTTGATACTTACGGAATAAAGTGGACCTAAACACAAAACTTAACCAAATTTTCAATTTCTAAGTATAAAAAGGGCACATAATTCTGTCAAAATGCACGCCAGAGTTATCTAACTTTGCCTGCCCAGTCCCCTCTTGATAGTTAGTAAGTGTACCAAGTTTGAATGCAAAAGCATTGATACTTAATGAGTAAAGTGGACCTAAATCAGGGGGTTTTCAGCACTGTCTGCGCCTCCGGAAACGGAGGCACTCCCAAAGCAAACGGACCCGATCCCAAACCAAAATATTTAAAAAAAGTCCCAACTTCCAAAAAAAAAATTTTTTTTTTTCTTTAAAGAATGAAGTGTCTTATACTTGTGTGACTAACCAGTGTTTGTTTTGGTAAAAAATATCTGCAATAAGGTTTTGACTGTTCAGTCTTATCTCAGAGTGTAACTGTAACTAATAAACAAAAATGCAGTACTTGAATAAACGTTGAACACGCCCAATATTGCATCTGTTTATATAAAGAAGACAAAATAACAAATAAAAACAAATTTATTTGTTAAACTACTGAATTATTTAAGCATGATATATTCACTATTTTTTCCCAAATGAGCTGTTTAATCGAAGCAAAATTTCCCCAAATGGCCAATTGTGTCGATAAAAAATTCCCAATTTGGTCAGACTCCTTTTCCCAAAATAGACAGAAAAACCCCTGTAAATGCAAAACTTAATCGGACGCCTACGCCAAGGTGATGACAATAGCTCATAATTTTTTTTCAAAAAATAGATGAGCTAAAATGAAAAGATGCAAACTAACATGAAAATTAAATCTTAACAAGCAGGCTGTAATGATACCTTTGAATTTGATTTTGCCATTCACTGGATAATTCAAGTATCATATACATGTTTGCCTAGGTGGCAGACCATTTAAAGCGGGTATATACGATCTTGTCAAATATTTATTAATTAATATAAAATGTGCAAAAAACTTATTATACATATATTTCAAATAAACTAAAATACAAGTAAAGAAGAGCATTTGTCGGAAAATGCGAAATAAGCAGAATATTTAAAATTGAAATCGAAAAGCCTGTACAGCCGAATTCGCCAGCATGTATATCATGCATGTAAGATGTGAATCTAAATTTAGTTTAACGGTTCATTTTAAATTCCTGCAGCGATATTGATTCATACGACACACGAACACTTACTTAAAAGACGAATGCATCGGTTATTGTAGGAAAATATGTACGAATTATCTTCGTCACAATCAGCTTGGTGCGCAAGTTTGCATTTGCTGCATTTTATGAAATTCGTCTTAAATGTATCATTTTTCTTGCATATTGCGTGTTATTATAGCATATTTGTTTCAATATATTACAATTTAACGCATTTAAAAATCGAATATACCCGCTTAAAGTTATGTTGCTTTTTTCCTAAGAGATGTACATGAATATGTGTGCCAACTATCATTTGCATACTTTTGACAGTATTGAAATTATCATAACTATTTATCAGCCTTGAAAAAAACTGACAACCATGATGCGAAGTTGGCCATAAAAACTTATTTTCTTTGAACGTTCTGCTAAATTGTATTTCACAAGATTGGCTTACTCAATAATTAGACAATTTAAACAAGAATATTTACCTACTTACTTCCCAATATTACCATTCAAAGTATCATTACATCCATTAAAAACTGTGAACTAAACATACCATTGGCTTTCTTTTCCTACAAATTATTGCAAAAGTAACTTAATATTGATTTTATAAAAGGTACCAGATAACACAAGACTAAACAAAAGGTCCAACAAGATGTGTTTGTGAAACACAATGTCCCCCTATATGACGTTTGACCTTGAAGGATGACCTTGACCCTTCACCACTCAAAATGTGCAGCTTCATGAGATACACATGCATGCCAAATATGAAGTTGCTATCTTCAATATAGCAAAAGTTATTGCAAAATGTAAAAGTTGGCGCAAACCAACCAGCAGACCAACCAACCAACCAACAGACCAACAGACAGGGCAAAAACAATATGTCCCCCACTACTATAGTGGGGACATAAAAAAGCCCAATATTGCTCAACAGCTATAATAAAGATTGCTGAACTCTTATTGATTTGTGGGGTTGATTAACTTGGAACATAAGATGAATCTGATAGCTCATTAATTTTTGTAAAAGATGTGATCTCCAAGGAAGGAGCAAATTTTAACCAAAGGGGCATTATTTAAACAATCCTGATAGTGGACCAATTAGAGACGCTAGATACCAAATACAAATGTATAAATGCTCTTTCCTTTTTGTTACAGGGAAAAAATAAGAATGTGGCGTCTCATCAGGATCCAAACTGTTTGCTATTCTAATAATATTCTATGAAAAAAACTCGAAGAAAATGCTAATTTTTGAAATTCAGCAGATGAATTAGAGCAGGAGACACATTTCCCAGCATGCAAAGGGTTAACAGCTGTTTTTGAGGATACAATTATGTTAGCGAAAAGCCATAAGCTGTTTGATGACAAAAGTTATGTTAGTAGTTTGACATCCATTCATGTGTGCTTCTTCATGATAATGGCATCATCTATTTATTAAATATGATGTATATGATATAACTAACCTTCCATGGTAGATCAGACACACTATAGTCATAAAGAAGCTCCTCTCCTGTCTGAATGTCTCTTTGAGCAAATAAGCATAGGTATGGTTTTTGTGTGTTCATTTTCAGCACAAAATAATTGTAGATGTCACTATCTATTAATGTAGGAAAGTCCATTAAGTCACTACTCAAAATACGTAATAGCCAATATGGCGGCGCCCTTATTATCGATTCTGGGATTGTCTATATTGCGGAGGATACTGGCAGTGGTCAATGTATAGTGATTGAGCATGCCTGTATTTACGTCATCGTCCAAGATGGTGGCAAGCAGAAAAGAAATTACGATGAACGGCAAAATGATAAATAACATTCGAATTAACAACGGATACCATATGGTTATAAGGAAATAATTTAATGGGTGTGTCAATTAACCCTCAAGACTAATTTTGAGATTAAAACAACACATATTTAGTAGAAATCTGCACAGTGAATGTGTGTCACTGAAACCAGTGTTAGAAAATTGCAGTTCAGTCTACTAGCAATACATTTTAATTATATGGGTCTCAACATTAGTCATTAAGTGTAAACATGTCTACTTCTAATAAAGGGCCAGGCCCAACAATTTTCATTACTTATATGGATACCTAAAGTGTTAATTATACATTTAATGTTAATTAAATTATAAGGGACCCTAGAATGTCAACTTGTATCTTTTATGTTGGACCCAACGATGCTTTTTACGTATATGGGACCCAACAATGTTTCTTATATGAGATCAAACAATATTTCTTACAATACTTTTTATATATGGGACCCAACAATGTTTCTTATATGGGACCCAACAATACTTCTTATATAGGACCCAACAATATTTCTTATATAATATGGTACCTGACAATATTTCTTGCAAAATTTCTTAAATATGGGACCCAACAATGTTTCTTATACGGGACCCAACAATACTTCTTATATAGGACCCAGCAATATTTCTTATATGGTACCTGACAATATACCTTATATGGGACCCCACAATATTACTTATATGGGACCCAACAGTATTTCATATATGAGACTCAACAATATGACTTATATGAAATCTGAAAATTAGTGTCAACATGTTTATTTCTTATATGGGACCCTACAATTTTTATAACTGATAAGAGGCCCAACAATGTTTATAACATGTATTTTGGCAGAGGAAGAAGTATTGCAATATTGCAATATCATCTGTTTACCACCACTGTTTCCCTTTGAAAGAAAGGAAGTATCTGAAGAGAAGGGGAATGGGAAGCTTGGTATTAGTTTATAGCCGTGTGGATACATAATTATGGCTGAATGTTACTGCTTCTGTTACTGATTATCATAAAAGCTTTAAAGCAACAATCAATATTCCATTAAAAATTTCCTCTGTATTTTGGCAAAGAAATATTAATCTTAGTCTTTTACAGATGACACAGAGGGAAAGTTTTGAAAAAAAATCGGTTAAAAAATAATACAATATAAAGAAGTGAAACTCCAGCTGCTGGAGCAGTATTGAATTTTCATTAAAAACAATTAGTAGGTCCTTTATTTAAGGCAAGTGACCGATTGCCCAAACAGTACAAAACAGCACAATACAGCACAATACAAACCAACATAAACACAAAATATGAATAAAGCTGGGGTCACCGCCTTGGAACGGTCAATGCAAAGCATTGGGGGTTTAAACCTGGTTATAGAGCGCTCAACCTCACACTTGGCCCAGCAATATTCATAATACATTTAAGTGTAAATAAAATTTAACGTCATAGCATTGTTACTCAAGTTAAACAATAATAAAAGGGAATTAAAACGCATTCAATTTAATTGCTATTTAATTACTCAATTGCATTGAAGATACAAGAGTAACAGAATTACAACTTTTTGACGAACGATCAAATAAAACTATTAACAATTGTCAACTACATTCCTTCTTTATAGAAAAGATTGAGAATACAGAATCATAGAGTTAATATCTCAGATAATCATCGCGCAAATACAGGAAGAAGCAGCAATAATGGGTGTAAAAATTCCATATTACATAGCTTGGTTGTTTATGTGACTGCTAAACAAATTACAAGGCATTTTTCCTGAACAATTCCAGGGAACAGTTAAGCATTTGAAACTTGAAATGTTTTATTTTATTCATAAACCCATGTGGGACAGACAGACACAGTGATTGCAGTATAGCTCCATCACTTGTGGTAGGGGAAAGCCATATAAAAAGCTACAGCTTTTAAGTGGAGCAAATAATGGTTATTACATGTAATTAACCTTCGGTTTATGACAATTTATTGCAATTTTTCCCCAAAAGTGCCCGTCACATGGTATTTTCCCCTTTTGAAAGGTAAGGCCGTATCCCAGAGTCAATTGTTTGTTTGCTTAAAGGATTTGATGCCCATTTTATTTGTTCAAACATATAAAGGCAAAAACATGTAGTGCCAGCTGAAATTGAAATTAACAAACAAGATTAAATGACTTAAGGTCAAGGCTACAAAGAGGAATCTTAAATGATGCACAGTACCAACTCCAGGGATTTTCTTAACTCTTTCAGTGCTGGAACCGAATTTTGAAGGCCTTTGCAAACAGTTTGGATCCAGATGAGACGCCACAGAATGTGGCGTCTCATCAGGATCCAAACTGTTTGCTATTCTTATAGTATTCTTTGAAAAAATTCAAAGAAAACGCTAATTTGAGAAATTCAGCAGACAACATTTTAGCAGACGACAAATTTCCCAGCATGCAAAGGTTTAAGAACTTGACTTCCACTTGCACAGATCCTAGGCCCAAGCGTTCTTGAGTTATCATCCGGAAACCACCTGGTGGACGGACCGACAGACCGACATGTGCAAAGCAATATACCCCCTCTTCTTTGAAGGGGGGCATAAAAATCAGTTACTTGTTTTATTTCTGCATAAACAAACTGTTGAGTGAAACATCTATCAGACATGAAAATCATGCAAGATTAATACATGGCTCTATATCTAACATAAATGATATTTAAATTTTCATAATATTTAATGATTAATCAAATAACTGTAGAGAATGAAATTTTGAAAGGCCTTATTACTCACTTAATGTCATAAAGACTAGTCACTTTAGGGAGAAGTTCTGCAAAATCTCAAACAGAAGAAGGAATAACGTTGGTCCAGTTCTTTAAGATTAATATTAAATTGTGTTTTGGAAACAGTCAATCTTTAGAAAATTGAAAACAGTTTAGACAAATGATCGTTGTTGGCAATGTTATTGAAACGACCATACTATTGACTGCTAGCCGCTGACAATCGAACTGGACGGGGCTTTATAATCAATAATCGAGGTGACTGCCAACAGCTGTTGTGTTGGAATGTATTTGAAACTCTGACCTTTGGGCAAAAGAATTTGGTTGAATTTAGATTGATCAGGTTTAATGCCTTCTTGAACCCAAATTAAGGTCATTTTGCAAGTGGTCAGGACATGAACCAGCTTTCCTACTTCTTGTGACCAGTATTAGCCAACCACAAGTGACCCACTTCTTCCCAACTTGATTCAGAGGTTGGGGAAGAATGACCTACAAATACAATGTTACAATGTTCGGGAACCAATCTCTATGAAGAAACTTTATCCTACCCCCAGATTCAAACCTAAAAATTGACAGTCTGGCGCTCTATCAACTGAGCCATCAACTCAGCTAGCTGGGCAGGCCCAAAACATTTTGGATTAAAAAAATCAATGCACAGAAAGCAGAAAGCATACTTCATTTTTAGCATATGATCATATAACCGGACATTACCTAACTTTTGGTTCCTAAACATCAGTAAATTACAGACTGCGCATTGCGATAAATAGTTGATATTTTAGATGATATTTAATATATAGCATCTTCAAGGTCTGTTCTTTAAAACGCACTGATTGAGTCGTAATGGGAAAGACTCTTTGTCAAACATTTCGGTATGTTTTGCTGACATTTATATACAATTTTGTTGATTTCTGTCTCGTTTCCAAATCGAGGTTAAACATTGTTCGCGGCCACATGCTAGTATAACTATGTTGGCAAGCAAGAAGTTTAAGCATTAATTTTAAGGCCATTTAGTAGTCCTGCCTGCAAAAGTCCATTTCAGTTTTGATTCGTGTTTAAAGATTTTGCAGCACCTTAATGAAATAAAGAATAAGGACAATAACAGATCAAGCGTGATAATATGCGTATTGCTAATATATTATATTAAAATATATGAAAATCTTGTTGATTCTTACAATAAATGACATCAATCTTATAGTTTTATTTATGATCCATGTTTAATATCGATGATTATATATGATTCAAATAATTTCATGGTTTTTAACACGCCCATATCTTTCTGATCTATTTAGGATTTTCATCAGATATTTCACACAAGAATACAAGATCACATATAGAAAACAATCAATAACAATAACAAAAACATGAATATTATTTATAACTGGCAATATAACTTGGTCCTTGTAAACAACAAAGTTCATGTTTCGACAGTTTAAATAATATGTTAAATGCCCCCCTCCTTGAGTGGTTTTGATCATGTGATCCGTTATAGCTACAACTGATCCGTTAATGCATGAATTCTGCGGCGAAAAAAAGGTAACACAAATACATTTTGGATTTGACAAGGCGGACAGTCGCTCCAACATTATTTTGCCAACCCGGCTAACATCTATAATTAACAGACAATTAAATTTGCCAACTTGTTAACAGAAAGCCAATTTAACATGAGCGGATCAATGTGATTTTAATAAATCAATTTACTTATTAAGAAACTATGTTACAGTTGGTCGATTCTTTAAATGTAATTTAGCAATCTGTGAAAACAATATGTATATATTGTAATGTCAATATTACGCCAATAATTTACTACCAACATGGAACTTCTAACAAACAAACGCAGTCAGTCTGTGCTATGCTTAGAGGGTCACTCGTACTCAAAGAAGCACATGTCTAAGTCAACCATATGATGGTTATGCAGTAAATCGAACATGTCTGTACAGTCGAATTTGCCTGCATGTTGCATTTTATGAATTTCGTCTTCAATGTATAATTTTTCTGGTATAACATTCTATCAATATATAACAATTTAATTCTTTGCTATTATATAAATATAATCGGTGATAAAACGCGTAAGAAAGAAGACGGTGAGCCACTGACAGACACAAAAGACCTTTTGTTTGGATGTTTTTTCGTTTGTGTATTTTGTGTATATATATGTTTATAAATGTCATATAAATGTCATATCATAAAAACAAATGAAATTAAGAACAACATATTTGCGGTTTTTATGTTTATCCCATTCGCAAAATGGCACTTACATGTATTCCAATAAATGTAATGTAGGAAATGTAATGTTTTGAATTGGCTAACTGTCAACAAGTTGGCAAAATTAATTGTCGGTTAATTATAGGTGTAAGTCTTTGATAGGCATATAGAACGTTTTGCCGTTGAATAAAAATAATGTAGGAGCGACTGTCCGGGTTGACAAAATAATGTAGAAGCGATTGTCCGAGTTGGCAAAATAATATAGGAGCTACTGTCCGCCCTATCAAAACATTGTAGGAGCGAATGTCCGCCCTGTCAAATTTAGCGTTAGCTAAAGAAACTTCAGCGTACAGTTTATATAGTATTGACATATCTGTACGCTGAAGTCAACCCTGTATCGAAAGTCAACCAGAGTGGTGACAGATTTATGTCACGCTATAAATCAAAGACAGTATGTTTTCTTGGATACATTCCTTCATATATTGGTGAATGAATATAAATTACTGCATCGGGGCATATTTTAAGATTCAAATGTTTCAAATGCATCTTACAATAGATGAAAATAACTCTCATCAGCCTGAAAGTCATAATTTTGCACCATTGTCGCTTTGTCATGTGACGAGTTTTCATTTGGATACTTTCGGATCGACCTTGACATTTTTTGCTGGAATTGTAAACATTACTTTCGTTTTCTGAAATCTATTATTTGTGATTAACAAGTTACGTCTGGTGGATTTAAACACTGATTTCAAAGTGAATTTGGTAATTTTGAATATTTTGTACATTGATTTTGTATTTACACTACAATTTGTTTACAAAACAAGCAAGAATAATTATAAAAAAAAAACGGGAAATGTCTTTCTGAATTTGTAAACAATTGAGCACATGGTTTGTTACTAAAAATAGAAATAACATCATATGACCGTGAAATCTCGGGAGATTCGCATTTCAATCATGTGTGTCACGTCACTGTTTTTCTCGATAGACCAGTTGAATGTTATTGTTTACATTCGGGATTTTCCGCGCATGCGCACTGGCTGGTTGGCAAAAAACACTGGTTACAGTAACGTAAAACATGTATACATGTCGTTTGTTTAGTCAATAAAACGATACAAAAATCCGAAATAAACATAAAAACTCTTAAATAATAGTGCAAAAATATAATATTTAGTACCAATAAATGTATTTTCATAAATATAATTACCTCTGTATAAAAATACATATTAATAATATTAATACATCAGACTAAAAACTGGCAATCCAACAAAACAAAACAATAAATATTCTTTCATATTTTTTGTGATTGTAAGATTTTGGTAAATTATATTTCAAAGATAATAACACATACATTAATTTGATTATAATTATAAGTGGTGCAGATATTGTTATTGTTCATAAGCGAACGAAGGTGCAAGAGGGGCATTTAATCAATTATAAAACGAAGCCCTAAAAGCGGAATACATTACAATTAATAAACATTGTAGTAATTTTATTTTACATGGAATGAATTACCGTTTCGTTTCCATCGAATGACAATATCATAAAGTTTAGCATACATATGAAAAACAAGAACTGCATATTAAGCAAATTAAACTGTCTTTGCATGCACTCTCTTTACTGGTGGTAAGGAGTGATAACAATCTAGCATTTTATGATAAATATATCTATATATTAATTTATTTTACGCAAGTATTTTTTACCCTTTTGTTGTTTGCTTGTTTTCATGTCATTTCATACACTACAGAAACGTACAATCTTAACATGAATAGCCGAGTTTACATTTGCCGGTACTCGTTAAATACGTTAATTGTGTAGCAATGAAATTGCACAATATTTTTAATTTATAGTTATTAACACTCTATTATTATGATTAAACAGGCTAATATATACATACACTAATTCCTGTTAATCCATTTCGGACAAATATCTTCATTTTTTAATATGTTCAAATATTTTATTAAAGCAACTGTTTCGTATTTTGGCTTTACAATTTTGCTTAGATGATCGCTCAATATGCCAAGAGATGACATGGAGGTATCATAAATGATGTTTAATGACCAGACACTTGTATGCCACATGTGGTTTATGCAGTGGCCAAGAATAGGTCCCTGGATTTATCACACCATGTGTTCTTTGTAATTGTTTGGACAGTATCCGATCATAACGAGATAATCGCTTTATGATGAACAAAAGTGCAATAAAACACCGGGTTAAAAACGCTGAAACAAAGAGTGTCAAAATTGGTGTGAATAATTAAATAAAAACAATTACATTTATCAAGAGAATTTATTTAATGTGTAACAAGGCAAGTTTTTACAGGCATGTTCAAATCAGTTACTATATGTTGCGTACATAAAGTCGATCTATTTGCTGTTTGTTTACATCCTTATTTTGTTCGTTCATTAAATTTGTTTTATTCTGAAAAAATTTCAATATCAGAGAATTTTTTATCTAAAAAATGGTCGCGAAGATGTGCCAAGTAGAGATTTTTATGGTAACTGCATACCGTGCTCGTATATTGTGTTCCACTCCAGATTTCGTTTATAGTAAAAACAAATAATAACAACAATATAATCGTTCCAAAAATGCATTTCCTTGCACGCTTATGTTTAATTCAGACATAGTTAGTAAAATTATATTTGATATAGTGCATGATTATCAATAAAAACGATTATTATTTCAACTTTCTCTATAAGCGCTTATATGAATTTCACCTCTTTTGCCAACCAGTGGGCGGAGTGTAATATTTGCAGGTGCGCGTGACTTCACTCGTCAACTGGTCTATATGTTAGAGCAGAAAAGATAAATGTTAAATGTTTAAGATAGTATTTTGTAAAAAAACATATCAGTTAAATGTGAAAAATGTCAATCTTTCCAATAAAGACATAAAGTAGCTGATTTGGGCCAATAACTGCTTTTACAAGCTGTTTTGGAGCGGTCTTTGTTAACTGTCAACTTTTCGTATATTCCTGGTTGACTTTCCTACTGGGGTTGGTCCATAACTTTAATGTTGCGCCATTCAAAATTCATAGAAAGCGAATTTTAAAGTTATTGAAGCCAGAACTAATTTAGCGTAGGAGCGATTGTTTGTGGGAGCGTTTGTCTGGAAACCTTATCAAACTGATGTAAAAGAAGTCTTAAACCATTTATTGCTTTTCCCCAGAACAACTTTATTACGCTACTGATCCGGTAATAGTAACATGACTGTACCACTAAGGCTAGTCCAACTGTCTTGTGTGGTTAAAGATTCTGTTCTTTTATAATTTATTTCCCCAGTCTAACCATTGCAGTCAGCCTAAAACATATATTGAACTTGTATCGCATGGAAATGATCTGATGCTACAATCATGCTTGCTTTCATGAATGTCACTATATCTGCATTAAATGCAGATTATAGGTTACATTTGTTTGTTTGCGGTAACAAGGTTGTCACCTAAATTCGTGCCACGGCTTTACATGTTTGAAATATGTTTTCATTGTCAGCAAACGTTTCAGAAACTGTGTCCTTATTATTGGTTGCAGTTTCAGTTTAAATTCAGTCATTTGCAGAATAATTTTAATAACCAAAAATATAAATAAACCTAATAAATATTATCGCCACTTACCTTTTTAAGTTTAACCGCGAAAATTGGCAATTTTTATTACAGAGTTGTCGGGCGCCGAGTTGTCGTTCGTTGCTATGCTGGTTCCCGGTAAATCACTGCGCCGAGGTTGGTCAATCTCATACGCAGTGGCCTCCCTTATTCTAGAAAAAGACATTAATGATTGGCGAATGCCCAAGGGAAGTAACTGCTGTGTGGAGTTTGACCTAATGTGTGCTAATGGGAGATATAGGCCCGACAATTCGAGTAAAATTACACATGCAAATTTGAATTTAAAAATAGTCATGAGTATGTTAAGCAGCCTTTTTTTAAGTGGGTCTTCAACTGTCGGGTCCAAGTGCCCGATAATCGACTTTGGGACCCGACAATCGACTAAAGACCCAACAATACGGCCGTAAAATGGACGTTTGACCCACCATTTTACCCACTCTGAAACTATATGTATATATATATATATATGATGGGCGCATATGGAATATGACCCAATTTCGCATGACGAGGGTAATTAAAAATCTCATTGCGAATTGTAAATGGCACATTTTAGCACAATGCTTTTCGATACAAAATTGAATTAAAAATAGCAAACTTGTAAATAAGGAAAGCCTATCCAGGCGTTCAGGAACGATTTCCAGACGTGCTGAAGGAGTACGGCAAACATTGTGGTTGGATAGTTAAACGATTTTCTTCTTATCGTGACACTATACTGTTTTGGTAATGATTGTTTTCTCATCTTGAAAGCAAAACTGAAATTCTGCGAAATATATTTTAACGCGTAATTGTAACTGGGCCACAATTTGTGTCGTTTGAACATTCAGAGAGTTGTCCGGAATTCCTTACACTGAACAGTGCTACATCCTTTGCGCTGAGCACAGGCACAGTGATGTAGCCGAAGTTCAGAGGTTTTATCTCGAATCAGCCTATGAAATATTCGAAAATATTCATGCGTGTCTGCTGGCGTTATGTAAAAGTCATTAAGATGAAAAGCTGAGTAAAACAGCTACGCCGAACAAGCGGATGAGTGCTCTATACCTATGTTTATGTAAGAGTTTTTGACACCGTGTGAACTGCTAGGGTTACAAGTAATGCATAAACAACAATGTACGGGTTAACAGGGCTGTCTTGATGACTACCTAATTCGTGAGTAAAAAGTATTGCTCGCAGATTTATTATTTATTAATTTATTTTCATCAATGATCTTCTTGTACATTTTGAAATTGTATATGGTGTCAAAAAAGTGAATTGTCATCATGAAATTATATTCTTAGTGAGATAGGTATTCGATATTCCAACAATATTCATTTAATATGATGGTGAATGCAAAATGTCTTTATATTCAGTTCTCACAGCCATTTTCACCATACCTTATTTGCTTTCAGAACGTCCAAAAATGCCATGTTTTTTTTTTATTTGTCTAAGTTATCTCTATGAAATAAATAGGATGATAAAAAGTGCACACAAAGCTCGACCCGTGCGTTATGACACACTCTTCATAAATGTGAATGGCATGTGTTCATTTCAAACTTGCGATTAATTTTTAAAATGAATTGCGTCTTAACCCATTTATGCCTAGCGTCTAGAAAAAAGGCCTTGGCAAACAGCGTAGACCCAGATGAGACGCCGCATAATGCGGCGTCTCATCAGGGTCTTCGCTGTTTGCTTAAAGGAATTCCTGTAAGAAATATTCTAAATATAGAAATAAATATACTAGCCATCCCTAATTTTGGAAATAAATTGATCCAATTTAGAAGGATGTGAGAGTCCACTAGGCATTAATGGGTTAATCAATTATGCAATAGCGAACAACTTCAGTGCCTTCAGCGCTTTGATTTATATATATGTACTGCATGGATATTGGGTGCAGCAACCATCTCCATTTACAATAATATTATATAATGACCTAATAATAATACCCATTAATACTAATCGTATAAATACTCCCCTTAATTGCACAGTAACAGAAACGATTAGTAAAAGTTAAAATATTGTTTGTGTTTTTCAACAAATGTAGTGTACACTGATCAAGTTTCGAAGACGATTGATCAGGCACAAAGCATTGTGTACACACCGGTCTAACTGCTAACGTAATGACGTCACCATCTATGTATAGAATGGGCGCAAAGCTGTCAAAACAAAATGGCGCGCATTGCAATCGTCAGTAAAGTTTGCTGTGTTCAGATTGCTGAGTTGTTATATAAATGTTCGCGTTCATGCCTTTATTCAAGATAATTAGTCAAGATATTGAGTGCATCGTGCTTGAAATAGTAATAACCTTACACTTCGATGTGGCTGACTAAGCCTAGTTCACACCAACGGCGAGTGCCGCGCTTTGAATCGGCGAGCCAAGCGCCGTCATTTTTGTTCACTTTTCCAAAAATATCTCGATCTATTACGTTCTGATAAGCTCTGATACGCTCTCATACGAATTGGTTGACGCTTTGAGGACAAAATATTTCCCGACATGTTACGATTCCTTACGCTTTGATCCCGCTTTGAACAGGCTTTGTTACGCTTGAAATTACGCTTTGATAAGCTTTATCCCAGCAAACATGCCCATATCGGCCCGATATCGGCTAAATGATGGAATATCGGCAGAGATTTGCCGATGTTGGGCCGACATCGGACCGACATTTATGTTAAACAAAAAATATTTTGTTAAGAGATGAGAACTTTTTGCAATTTTCCATTTTAGTGAATCCATCTTGTTTAATAACGTTTAATTAGGTCGCATATTATTCAATTTATATTTATAGGACAATGTCGGCCCGATGTCGGCCCGTTGTTATAAAAAATACTTATAACTCCACAGTTCAAAGTATGATATCGGCCCAACATAGGCCCGATATCATAATTAACACTCAAGAGAAAAGGTAACTTTGATTATTTTTTTTTTAATTTCTTGTTGCGTTAAATTTAATTGTCTATGTCTCTTTTAAAAACCGTGAAAGATAGGTCGCATATTATACAATTTATATTTATAGGACAATGTCGGCCCGATGTCGGCCCGTTGTTATAAAAATACTTATAACTCAACAGTTCAAAGTATGATATCGGCCCAACATAGGCCCGATATCATAATTAACACTCAAGAGAAAAGGTAACTTTGATTATTTTCTTTTTAATTTCTTGTTATTAAATTTAATTATTATGTCTCTTTTAAAAACCGTGTAAGATACTTGATATAAAATCAATATTATTATGTCCAGGAAGAGTAACCGTTGTTAAAAGGAAATACACAGGTTGCTTCCCTTGGCTCTTGTGCAGTGAATCTGCCCAGGCTTATGAAGTAAACAAAATAAAGTATGTCAACTAAATTTATATCACATAATGTTATAAAATACCTTTTATTTAATAAATATATTTGTCATATTACTTTTTATGTAAATATGCGTTTGAAATATTTGACTTTAAAATATATTCAGTCCTGTATGATCATACAAATAGGCGCGCGACAAAGCTGCATTGACTCAATTTCGAAATTATCAAGGTAGAACTATTCTGTCCTGGACTTTTTTATTTATTTTTGTTCGGAAACAATTTTATTTCTTTATTCACAAGATCAGACCATTTTTAGAGTGCTTTTTTTCTGAAATTGCTATCTGTCATCAAATGTCACATGTTTTCGCGACTGTTCAATGTTTGTTTAATTTCATGAATGAATAGCTAGTCAGCTATAAGTTGTTTCATAAAATTCTTTCTAATAAATTTTGGTGAAACTGAGAACACTCCGTGTATTATATTAGCAATGTCAAAATCAAGGGATAAAACATACTGGCACTCGTACAGACAGGTAAAAAAAAATGTTTCACTTAAATCATGTTTACAATGCTAAGGGAATCATGTTCCAGTACACCCAATGCAACAGGCCATTTGGCAGCTATTTCTTAGGTAATTACTTATTGTTCTTTTAGTATACAACATAAATTAATGAACTGAGAACTGTGTACAGATGCTTTGTGTTTCTTTTCAGGTGAGCCATTTGTCTGTATTGGGTGGCCGAAACCGCGCTGATGTGTGCCGGCGCATTCTGAAGCATTGCATGTCAAATGAGGTGGCCAACCAGTACAGCTGGCATGGGAGGAAGAAAAAGGCAGTATTTGGAAAACTTTCTATTGGCTGATGCTGTGCAGAGTAAGTTGTCATAGTATGTGTAAAAAGATAAGGTCACAGTTAGAACTAATTCATAGTGCCAGTTACGCGGTCTTGGTAGTTTTCAGACTATACCTAAGGGGTCAATATAAAAAACCGGGTCTGTATACAACCACGCGTTCTAGGCACCTTTAATTACTATGAGGGGGGTGTAGGGGAGGTAATGCAATCAAATGTCGCAATAAGGTCTTATATCGAAAACCACAATCACGTCTGAAATTGAAATTTCATGAACCTAGCAATTAATGTCGCTATATATTTCCTTGTATGAGACGTAAAATAAATGACGTATTTATATATAATACTATATAAGGTACCCCTATACACCTTAATTCGTGTTAATATCGGGTAAAAAAGGGTATGGAGATACATGTATTTAAAGTGGGAACCCCATGACCTATTTCTTAATCAGAGACCCCGTAACTGGCCATATGTGTGAATATATATATACATACAGAATTACATCCGGCTGTTTTCCTTTTTCAAAAGTAGTCTTCATATTGTAATTTAAAAAGGGTTAAGAAATAATATTGGTTTATAAACTGCCCAGTATCGTTAATTCTTGCAACACTGTTTGAACATATAATGGATATAGAATAATATGAGCCTACATGTCATTACCATTTTCAGAAGCTGTCATGCGGTCCTTGAAATGCACAGCTGCAGAAGTTGAACATGAGTGCAGGGAATGGTTTAGAACAGCCTCTGACCGTGACGGTGGAAGAAAAAAGAGGACAGCCAAAATAAGTGATGAACAGTCCCAATGAATTTTAACTTGTGTGTGTTTTAACTTTTAATTTAGTCTCCTGCTACAATTTGTTATGATGTAAAGGTCTCTTTGAACTTGAAATTAATGATTTTACACAACTTTTCTTTTAATATGTATACTGATGGAAGCAGTGTATATTTTTTTTGTTTTTTTTTTGCCTTTATTACCTAAATAGCTGTAACTCTGTGTGTTACTTAGGTAAACGTAACTTTTCAATATATTCTTGTTCTAATTGTTTTCATTTGTCATTTTTGAAGAAAACAAGTTTCATGTAGTTTGTATTAATATTGAAGACAATTTTCTTGTAATATTTTTTATTCAAAACTTTCTAGAAATGCCCATAATTTATGTCTAAGTTCAGGGGACATACAAGGTGTTTATTTCTGAAAATACTCAATTATAAAAATCAATTCCCTCAATTCATTTTGAATTTGATAAGTGACAGAACTCAATTATTTTTATTTTCAAGTGATCATTTCCTGGTGAAAACAACAAATAATTTTAATATATGTTAGTTTAAGGTATTTATAACCATATGTAAATAAGTCCCAGTAAACTACTCAATTATATATCATTCAGCAATATATTGCTCTGTCCTACTGCAATGTATTCATTAACAAATACTGGCTGCTTTATACTGCATATCATTATTAGTTCTCTTTAAAGGAATGGTCTGACTTAATGGCTTTTTTTTCAGTATTTTGGGGATGTGATCCCATTCCATGAAATTGGGAAATGTTGTGTCAATATATATATTTACCTGCAGTTCAGAAAAAGTACAACTGATTAACTACAAGTCTTATTCAACATTTCACAGCTAGTATTTACCATTTAAGACTATTCAACAATGAGGAATTGCTTGACTTGATTTAGGGGGAAAAAATGTGTTCTGCCATTGACAACATGGCCCATTACCTTAAAGTGAGATTTCTAGTCACTTGTACATTTACATTTTGTGCCATTACTATGTTTTGTTTTTTTTGCTGGATAGCAATTTCCTGAATTTACTTGTTACAATTTTTGTGTATCGTATGACTGCTATGTTGTATTTTGCTGACTAGTCTTGTTACTATTTTTTGTGTATCATATGACTACATTGTTGTATTTTGCTGACTAGTCTTACTTGTTACTATTTATTGTGTATCGTATGACTACTATGTTGTATTTTGCTGACTAGTCTTATTTGTTACTATGTTTT
This sequence comes from Dreissena polymorpha, assembly GCF_020536995.1. Lineage (NCBI taxonomy): Eukaryota > Metazoa > Mollusca > Bivalvia > Myida > Dreissenidae > Dreissena > Dreissena polymorpha. The sequence continues at coordinate 15,582,724 of NC_068363.1, read as the reverse complement.
GTGTATCGTATGACTACTATGTTGTACTTTGCTGACTAGTCTTACTTGTTACTATTTTTGTGTAAGGTATGACTACTTTGTTGTATTTTGCTGACTAGTCTTATTTGTTCTTATTTTGTGTGTATCTTATGACTACTATGTTGTATTTTGCTAACTATAGTCTTAATTGTTACTATTTTATGGGTATCATACGCTATCCATTTTAAAGAAAGGGTTATTTTATTAATTGCCAGGGTATATAGACCAGTTTTGATAATATGGGTGATATGAACCATTTATACATGCATGTTTGGTAATTTTCCATGTATACAATATGCATGTTGGATACGTTGGTTTTCTTCATAATTCTCTTATTTTATTTTCATTTGCTGAATATTCTATTACCAAAATACAAAACTCAAGTCATTTGGTCATTTAACATTTTGTTTCAATGTGTTACTTTTTCAGTTTCTGTACCTGTAGAATTATAGAGTCTGTTTAAATAATTTCTTTTACATTTGTTGTTAGTCAATGTATATATTAATTAATTTTACCCCATTAGAATAAAAATGTTGGAATTAGTAATAAATCAGTTTAATATTTTCAGTTTCAAGACAGTAGTATAATTAGCAAATACTGTATTCCAGTTTGGTTGAAAAGAATGTAAAAATAAAATGTTGTCTGAAGAAAATGTTCTTTCATTTATTTAAGAAACTGTTTAAGGCCCTTAACACTACCAACAACAATTAAAAACAATTGAGGCTAGACAGGGACTGAGGAATGGTTAAAAGTATGTCGGCACCATGCTGGCTCAAGAAGGTATCGCCGATATACATACCAATGTCGGGCCAACATCGAGCCGTGTTGCACTCCCGATCTCGGGCCGATATACATACCAATGTCGGGCCAACATCGAGCCGTGTTGCACTCCCGATCTCGGGCCGATGTAATTACCGATGTCGGGCCGATATACATACCGATGTCGGGCCAACATTGCGCCGTGTTGCACTCCCGTTGTCGGGCCGATGTAATTACCGATGTCGGGCCGATATTGAAATAAATATCGGGCCGACATCGGACCGATTTAAAATGTTTGCTGGGATTACGCTTCATTACTCTTTGATGCGGTTATGACGCTTTAACTCAGGCTCTGATACGACAATCAAGCTTTGTTGTGCAATTTTACGATCTGTTACGTATTGGAAAATGTCGAGATTGCCAATTTTTATCCCGCTTTTGATTCAGAGCCTATATAAAGATGCAGCAGATACACAAAATCATTGCATCTTTTACTCCAGAACACGATTGCAGAACAATAAGATCCAGAGGTACCAGAGCATGATCTATCCGAAGAAGACATGACGTTTGTCTCTCTGTTGTATAACTATTTTCTATCCCCTGAGGCAGAGGAGAGGGAGGAAGAACAGCAAAGACAAGGGGAGGTTGACATACCAGCAAGAGGTAGAAGTTCATTTATCAGAAGCTGCTGGACCAGGCCATGGCTAACTGAAGAAAGAAGACAGCAATATGGCCATTACGATAGCCTCTTGGACACACAACTCTGATTAGAAGACCTTGGTGCCTTCAGAAACTTCACCAAATTAAACCCTGAGGTCTTTGATGATATCATGGAAAGTGTGGCACCAGTCATCCAGAAGCAACAGACTAACTACAGGCACCCCCTGTCAGCTGGCCTCAAGCTGGCAATCACATTGAGACATCTGGCCACTGGGGACAACTACAGGTCAATGGCATATGGATTCAGATGTGGTATCTCCACAATATCAGAGCTGATTCCAGAAGTGTGCACGATAATTGTACAGGTATATTAAGATGAAGTTTTCAACCCACCTACCACCCCTGAAGCCTGGAGACACCTTGCCCAGCAGTTTGAACAGAGGTGGAATGTCCCCCATGCAGTTGGTGCCTTGGATGGAAAGCACATAGCCCTCAAGAAACCAGCAAACACAGGCAAGATCTACCATAACTACAAGGGGTTCTTCTCCCATAGCTTTTCTTTGTTCTGCGGGTCTTTATAATCTGTCAGTCTCTTTGAGTAGATGGAAGGAGTGTCTTTTAGCCAGTCAATGACCTCTTCTTTTTGCGCTTCTGTTAGTGGTGCATAGTAGTATGGTTTGTACGTACGCTTTTTGCTGGCGGCTGCTGCTGGAACAGGTGTGATGACTGGGAGATGATCCCCTGCAGGGTGAGGCTGTGGCTGCTCTGGCTCTGGAACCAGTATTTCTTCATCTTCTGCCGACGGTGGTATTGGAGACCTCGGCCTTTTAGCCACTTGGCCTATGACTGTCTCTTTTCGGCTCTTCTTGCTGCACCTCTACCTCTCTTGGGTCCCATCTTTGTGTTAAAGGCTCTATAAAGGTGAGGATCCGTAATTATTTACCGATTTTTACATATGTTTTCATATTCTATTTATAAAGGTTATCAAAAAACAATATATATATGCTATTCGACATAACCATACAAAAATTAGCAAAACAAATTGTTTTGAGCTCAAAAAGCAGTGCCCGCCAAGTTAATTGTGTTCACAAACAATCAGTCAATTTACATCGCTGTTTACTCGTAAATTGAAAGTGAAAGTGACTCAGGTCACTAAAAATATATCGTTGATTGTCAACGTTTTCTGGTATCACTCACAAAGTAGGTCTCTTCTAAATGGCTAAAACGTTTGTAGTGATATAGTAGGTTACTTTCTGCTGGTAAAAAGTTGTTTGAAATAGAATTAAAATTGAATTTTCTTTCGGCTATTTGTAGCATACATAACCGCTTTGAGGCTAAAAATCACGTTAGTTGCAAAGTTGTAAACATTTCTTTCAATTATAAAACGGGTATATCTTCCATAATTCTTGACAACGGTGCACCTTAGCTGTGTAATGGGCATTTTTTATGCAAGAGTAACTGAAATCCGCAACAATTAGACCAGATTATATGCATAATAATTGAATTTCTCACCTTTATAGAGCTTTTAATAGTAGTTTTTCAGGTTCAGGATACGTCCTCTTTGTTTGAAAATTATGCAGTGTGTGGAACTCAAGTGCTATTTATAGAGATGCTGAAAATAATGCAATGTGTATCGTTCCAATTTTAGTATTTTAGTACATGTACTGCCAAATCATTACATATAGCAAGGTGTGGTACTCAAGTGCTATTTATATAGATGACGAAAGAGCGCCATATCGTAGGAGATCGTGAAAGATTGTGCAAAAGCGTGAGGAAGCTTGCCAAGTGTATCAAAGCCTTTCAAAACGTGTCAATCCTTGATGAAAGCTTCTCAATTCGTGGGAAAGCGGGAGAGTCCTTCATGAAAACGTAACAAAGCGTGTCATATCTTGATGAAAGCGTCTGACCTCGTGTAAGATCTTCATGCCAGATCGTAGCAAATCTTGAGCCATCTTAACGAAGCGTGTCAAGTGGTGACATACCGTGAAGACTGGGGTCTCCGCTTTAAACCAAGCTCTGTTAAGCTTTCCTACGATTTGAGTCAAGCTTTGCTGAGTTTTGTTCCGGTTTTTTTTAAGCTTTGATACGCTCTCGGCGCTTTAATCAATTCGTGACAGAGCGCCCAAAATTTTTAAACAGTTTAAAAAAATGTGGCGTTCTTGCCGAATGTCCCGCTTTATCACACGATCTATTACGACACTGACGCTTTATTCAAGCATTGTTACGTTATGGTGCCGCTTTGCACGCCGCTTTAAAGCGCCATCAAAGCGCCGTTGGTGTGAACCTAGCATTGATTTCTTTCGCTTCACAGCGGAGCTTCTAATCGACGAAAACATGGTATGCGATAGTTCTTAATTAAGCAGATAAACCATCTTTTTTGAACCGAAGATTCAATTATTAATCTGTTTTGAATCGATATCCAAGTAATGAACATTCATTTTCTTTTCAGACAGTAAAACTATGGTGGCATATTACTTCTTTATAATAACTATTTTTCGCAAAACAAAATCTCGTTAACTACTAAGCAATCTCGGAAAGATTATTCTTAAAATTAATTATTACGATAATTATCTGATAAAATATTGCGTTAACAAATATATTTCTGCTACATAATGTTTATTATAGTTATTACTTATTTTCACAAGTGACTATATATTATACAATAAGTCTGAAATTTCTGGGTATACGCTGTTTGCCAATGCCCTTTTTCTGGACGCTAGGCATAAATGGATTAATATTATAAAATCTAGCACGTAATTTTATCCTTAGTATTCCAGTATGTATGTTTATTACATTATAAAGACGTCGAATAGGGTTTGCAGGCCAAATAGTTACAAGGAAACGTCCAACAATATGTCACGTGCTTTTGTAATGTAGATATAGCGTTATATATCAACTCATAGCAAAAGCATTTTTAATTTACAGGACAATAAATGAGCGGAAACAATGACAGTTTTAACTGACTGACTTTAGTGGTCGGATAAATAGAGAATACTAGGTCAGTGCCGAATAAAGCAAAGTTTATTTTGCGAGGCTTAGAAAATCTGAACCACGAGCCTTGGCGAGTGGTTCAGATTTTCGTGCCGAGCAGAATAACCTTTGCTTTATTCGGCACCGACCTAGTATTCGATTTATCCCATCAATTTTCTAAGTCGTAAATTATTTCTTCAAAAATAGAATAGGAAAATCGAACTACACGGAAAATCCCAGTTATTTTAAGCAAACATTGTTTCATTATTTTAATCGTGCCGAGCCTAATACATTACAAAAAGATCAGTTACTAACCTGTTTTTCTGTTTATCATACCTCTACGTCCCCGATTTTTAAGAAATAATGAAACAAAACACTAATCAACTGCAGCGTGAAAAAACATGCATTGTGTCGTATGACGTGTTAATAATGACGTCGGGAGTACGCGCACGTAATATTTGTAAATATTTTTTTTTGCTTTTTGAGTTGCATTATGTGTTAAAAATATATTACATCTTCGTATCAAATTGCTTGTTTTGTTGAATCTGATTGTATTTTATTAAAAATGATTACTTTATAGTTGATTCCGAGTAATATGACCATTCTCCGCCGCGCGTGACAGCTATATTTCAGCATTGCCGAAATAGAGGAAAATTTATTCCACAGTGGTTTATTTCGACAATGCACGTCTGATGATGGGATAAATTAGCAAGATGTCTAAGTGTAATAATTACAAACAAAAATACCTACATGAATGAGTTTCATCCGCAATAACTACTTGATGAACAGACACCACACACGTAGTGTCCTTAGACTCTCAGTCGCCTTAGAGTCATGTAGCCAATAAAACCGCCCTTTCTGTGTGGCTTGCAGATCTCATTTGCCATCGTTTTTCTTTGAAGGTTCACATTTTTTGAAGTTCGCGATGGGGCCAATTATGTTGATCACAGTGAGTAATATAATTATGGGTTTTTGATTATAAAACAATCGATACCGATTGTTAATCCTCACTTCTTTTCCTCGTATATAAATATGCAGCTAATACCATACAAATATTCTTTATTAATTAAATGTCAAATCTAAATTTAATTATACATATTTTAACATTTTGCATTTAATCGTCCCAGCTTTACTTACTTCGCTTTAATTTGCGTTTGCCTACAAGTTAGATCATAATCATCGATACGTCGCCTATCAAGTGTTAAATGCTAACATTTAAAAGACTATGTTACAAAATAAAAATATCTGCATCACACCAGACCATGGTCATACTTGGTTCTCAAAGTCTGCAACAAATCCTACAATTTCGACATAATATAGTGAAATAATGACTAAAATACACGAAACCTGTCGACCTGGTGGTCCTGTTTATGAAATTGTTGTAAGTACACGCGCTTCTTACCTACGTGAGTCCGGATTCAATCCCCGTCGACGAAAGAATGTGATTTTGTTTGTTGTCAAAATACCGTATATGTGGGGTTTCCTTCGGGAGACATGCCCCTCCTCCACAATACATAACCATACCAACAGTTTCAAAATCATTTATTATAGACTTAATAGCTTGAAATTGCACTTATCATTAAAATTCGTCCCAAATGTCGGTTGTTAGTAAGCAAATTGGGACATAATGCTGGAACACACTCCGAGTCCTCAAATAATGCAGCCCCCGACAAGGCATATAAAACCTCGAAAGACACACATACACAATATCTGGCAATTTTCACATGCAAGTACGCAATATCGATCCTCACTTCGCCCAAAACACTCATAAAATGACGATTGCGCTTCGCCCTATCGGTCACTTGTAACTAAGAACTACGTTTAAACTACTTCCACCGTATAAGTACCGCGTGCGGTTACACATTCGTCAATCCAGACATATAACTACTGTTTCATGCAGTTTCCCATGTCTTCCACATGTATCAAAACGTTGAATGCATCATGGCAGTAACACATGAAAACTTAAAACGGACCGGTAATAGTCATTTATTTATCATTTATTGAAAGCAAACAAAAATGATTTAGCGGAAAATCTGTTGATAGCAAAATAAGGAGCATAAAACCAAGGTTAGTCAAACTTTATGACAACCAAGACAATCAGTGGGAGTGATAGGAAGAGCATGTATATTCTATAGAAAGAAACATGTCGCATGCAGTGTCACATCAAAAGCAGATTGGTATATTCCTTTACAAATTCTTCGGCCACAGCAAGCCACCATTATATAATGTCTGTGCGGCTTACTACCTTATTTAAATATGTGTCAACAATAGATTAGTCTACAATTAAAAAATATTTCGCATATTGTGATTGAAGAATTTTGAACTCAGACTCATGCGTCGGATTCTTGTAACAGATAATAGTTGATGATAATAACTCACCTTTGTAAATTTGTGCTCAGGTGAGCTCAAGAAACAATGTGGTGAACATGTTGCACATTTCTTCCGGAAATAAGGTCAATTTATTGATTATTGTGGTCAAATAAATCACAAACATACAGTGTCTGGTCCCTGTATGTAATACACTCAAATAAGATCGCATTGTAGTTACATTCACAACTGATATAATTGATATTTTCACATTACAGAGCTTACAGCTATAAGCGCTGTCCTTGAAATTGTATAACGGATATACGTTATGAGAATTGCCCATTCCAAAGCATGACTGATATTAACATAGAACAAAGCGTTCACATAGAAGCGATGGCCGGTTGTTTTTTAAGTTTTGCTCTTCAAGTAGCCTAACAGATTTATGCACAGGGCACGGCTTGCAGTTATAGCTGTTTTGCGATCATTAGTTTAACTTTGAAACATGACAAAGTATGCAGTTATAAATGTTGTCCATAGCATGTTTTGACTGATTTAAACAAATTACATAACGTATAGTGTTTTTTTAAACTGGTATATGAATGTTTTATGCACATAACGTGTTTTTATAAATGCTGTCTTTAATACGGTGTACTTAGTCGAATGCAATCACAATTTTTTTCTTTTACTAAGTTGATCCATCTATTTGCCTAGTTTATATTTCCGACTATATGAGTTGTTTACCAGAATAAGATTAACTTACAAACTTAACGCAACAAATGGGAGGGGATTCGACGGCTTGCAGCGAGTGTGCCCTATTTTCGTACTATAAATAGGTTCACGATATGGCTGTTATTTTGGCCGACACACACTAACCCCACGCATTATTACATTTCATTTCGAGCAACTTCGTAAATAATATAAATCTTAAAAACTTTATTATGAAGATATAATGAATACAGCCGGATCTATTGGATTAAAGTAATGAATCACTAATGCAAAAATACCATCCTACTCTCGAATGACTTCATCACACACTATTTGGATGCTGTCGAGACATAAACTTTTTTAATAATTAACAACATTGAAAGCAACATGCGTCATATACATGCCCTCGATTTACGTACAATTTTACCTTGACATGACAACCACGTAATTTGATTTTCAGGGTTGACTTGCCTTGAATGCACTAATTGAAATGCTTTTGAAGCGTTTCGCGATATCAATTTTGCATTGATTGAGTCATTTATGTCATTGCAAAAATACGACATTTAGTGTTAATTGATATGTCATTTAATCGGTCGTAGATGAGTTGTCTTTTTTCACAATTCTGCTTATATAACTTTATCGTTTAAATAAAAATATTAGTCCGTGTAATAATATAGGGTCAACATACATGTTATTCATATTATCAACGTGTGTATTTATTTGAGGATTGCTGGTATCTTTCACTACACCTCATTTTATTTTTAGCATTTTAAAACTCTGAAGACTGTAAAAATAAATTCAATATTAGAGTACATACTACTTTAATACATAATCATAATTGATGTTATTGTAAGAATATAGGTTGATGAATATTGTAGCGATAATCTTTATAAAAAAATGAATGAATTTTGATCGCAAACGTGTATGCTTCATGATAAAATGCGCTTACATGATAAAGATATACCATTTCAACCTGCTCGTTGTTCGTTTTCGAACGCATTACTTTATATAGTTAAACTGTACGTGCAATGTCGAGGTCCGGGTGTTAGGTGGCCGAAAGCAAATTGGGGGATGATATATGTGAATATGACATTTTACCTTGATATAAATATATACAAAACTTGATTGAACATTGCCATATAACAGACATACCCCGGGGTAGCCCAGTTGCTAGGGAACTGGTAATTAATTGATAGGCCACGGTCACCACTTAGACCTTTTTGTCAACACTGTAGTTCTGCTGCAACATATTGGCCGAAGCAGAACTATATTGTCTTTTCTTACTATTAGTATACATGTTTAAAATGTGTGACTTCCGTTTTGCATTTAAATGCCTCATGGTAGGTGTACGTCTTAATAAGGACTCTGTTTCATGCGTCCTTATCGGAATTGCACAAATCCGCGACTGTACAAATAAAACAAATCCTGAAACAACTATCGTTTTCCATATGTCTCAATATATTTACTTTTGCGCTAACGAAAATAAGTTAAAAAACCACCGTTACGAAGCATGTTGCACTTTAATAAAATACAGTAGTATTATTTATAGAAAACCTGAACAAATAAGCCCGATTTACATCAGTCTATTTAATAGTTTATATGTTTGTAAAGATACATATAATATCTTTCAAAAGAAAACCTATTAAACCGTGTGTACATGTACTATTTTTTGGCAATTTTTATATTGAAAACAAAACTAAGCCATCTTATTGAATACCCTTCAATGGTAAATGAAGATATTTGAAAACAAAATATGTCAAAAATATTTAGACCAATCCCTGTTTTCTATTCAGTATGACGTTTCAATGACAAAGTTATAAGACATCATGTTGTTTTAAACCATGTTAGTTAACCAATGCAAACATAAACATAGTTTGATAAATATCGTGCTTATCGCATGCAGCAATACAATAATATTTAGCATTCCTTACTTATGAGAATTGTTTGCAAGTTAAAATAATATATGACACCGAAAGCCATCACAATTCATCGAACATCAGTCGGTCCTATTCGCGCACAACTGTTGCCAGGCAGAAAATAAAATTTCAAAGCACACATGAGCGCCTGTGATCTGTACACAGAACAGCTTTGAGTACGTGTGCATTCTTTGTTTAACTATCCTAAGACGACCAACGCGTGTTTTATTTGACCAATATTATTCTTTAATGAATCACACTTCCTTTTGGATTTAGATGTCATAGACGTTGCTATAATGCTGTCCACTCATGAGACCACGAAATCTTGCGTGGTTTTATAATGGAAATGGTAGCTCCTGATCAGACTGTACAATTGTATACTTGGCCTGAATTTGGCATTTAAACCATTCGCAAATATATTCGGGAGAGGATCCTCTTAATTTGATTATACACAAGGCTGGAATAGTATTTATATGTTCAAATATTACTTGATTGACTTGCACGTATTTACTTATTTCAACATTTTGTTTCTAAAATGTTTGGCTCACATAAAGCTTCATGCGTAGTATCTGTTTAATGCAAAACTTTACGTAAGGCAGCTTTGATTACAAAAATGACGAATGTCTAGTACGTTTTTTATTACGACAAACAGAAGCTTTCCTACGTGCTTGTATAAACAGTTAGAGGTTCAGTACAGCGCTTTCTCTAATTGGCCAGCAGATGCACTTGTAATGTGTGTACTGGATAAATATAATATCACACGGTTTCAAAGACATGAATAGCCTTATTTAAAGACACATTTGCATTGTTGGTCTAAATAGTAAATTTCTTTTGTATGAACCAACTTCTTTGTACTCCTTAAATCAAATTCAATTGTTGTTAAGACACCACACCATCTACATTACCCAATGCTTTGCTGAACGATGAACTATGCCTAAGTTCGAATGTTCTTACGAATGCGTTTACTTTCTTTGGTCGCTAGTGCGATTATTTGGCCCTCAGCATTTCTTTCCATGGTAGATACTTGGTTCGATATTATTTGTTCACACCACAGTATTTACAAGAATACCTGTTTGTTTGTATTTTTATTAGCCGTTGATCAGTTAAATACCGGTCTGCGGCCTACCATAATTCAATTGACAACGTCGTGTACGTGTATTTACACAAGTATTTAGGGACTAATGTTTTAATTCATTTTGTTAATCTCGGTTGTTGTTTGTTTACAAAGTAAGTGTGTGTACATTAGTATGAGTAAAAACTATAAATCACTTATAGAAAGAAGGAAATGATAGATGTTGTATTGATTATGTACGGTGGCACAAGTGTGGCATGTGCATCCTTATATTTATGTCGTTCTAGATTCTTATTTAAAAGATCCAACGGTTTTCGTCACTCGTTCCAATAACTGGTGGGAAAGAGATAAATAACTCGTGAAAACGAGTTATTTAGTCGCGGAAATTAGTTTTTTAGATATAGGAAGTCGCGGAAACGACATGGTTAACACATAGAAACGACCTGTTACATCGCGTGAATCGAGCATCATGAACCGATTTGTTGTTTTCAAGAGTCATTCCGATTTATTGTTATATCAAAAGAGATGTATACAACATGAAATATTACAATGTAGGATGAATAGCACTCGTTGATTGTGTGACAACGCTTTCCATTCGCCATGCGGACTCGTGACTACAACATCACACATATCATTCAAATCAACTCCTGGGCATGATCATATGATAATTTGAGCAGTAACGATTCACCCATCATTCGATTCGGTTTGATTTTGATACCAAATGGTCCGATTCGATTATTTTCGATTCGATTAAAATTAAACTTTTGACTGCTTATTTTGCAAACTATTTCATGTTTGGTTCGTCCAGAGCATGAATCAATATGTTTGGTATTTGTTATTCACTTATTATGTTGTACATTTAAAGTGTTTGATTTTTTTAAATAAAATAAAAAACGCAACATTGTTTTATAAGTAACACATTTATTAAACAAAACTTCCTGTTGAGTTATTCTTAAATTACTTAAAATGCACAATGTATCACATGTGTGTTGAACAGAACAAAACGTGTAAGTATATAAACAACTTCCAGTTGACTTCTTAACAAATACACACAATTTAGTAAACAAACCATATGTATTAAGGAAAAAAATGAGATCAAACCATCACATGGGTATAGTTTAGTAACATTTACTTTCTGTTAACAAAATGTTGGTGATACAAATCACATCTGAAATATCAACCGAGTGTTTTATCTTTAATTGTTGCCTCACATTTGTAGTGCTTCCAGATATAGGGTAACTTACGTCAACAAAACACGTTTTCCAAGTTGCCTTTGCATCAGAACCTTTGCAAAATCCGAAATGTTCCCATACTTTTGATTTTAATTTTGACGGTGCGTATTTCAGCGTGGTTGAAGAAGCCATTTTACCGGCTGATGTAATGCACAGCATGTTATTCATTCATTTATTGGATGCCATATTGGCTATTGACCAAACACAAGACGTATTACAAATGGCAAGAAAGTTTAGACGACGAATTTGGAAAGTCAGGTTTAAAATACAGTTCGATCGGGATTGCATTAAATCGAATCGAAATTGGCCGTATATGTATCGAAATCGGATCGGCGGCGTTGAACCGGTTTTTCGATGCATCGAACCGAACCGTTACAGCTCTAATGATAATCCTTATATATACATCTAGATATGCTCAATTGTTGCAGAATTACGTAATATTCCCGGTACGTGTGCATATGTACACACAACATCCTCAATTGTGTGTGGATATTGTCACGCAACACATATTTACAAAACAAAATCATCAAATATAATAAATGTTGAAGACATATATGTCCACTTGGCCGGATACACACAGTGCATAAATAATATGCATATGATTACTTACAAAAGTAATTTGCTAGATTGCTGGAGCATCTCGGTTTCAATCCCCGGCCCGGATATAACGTGTGTTGGGCTGGTAATGCGCTTTCTAAATTTGATTCAAATAAGTAATTTGTAAGTTACTGGTACAAGTATGTGAACCTAGTAATGGTACCCTGCTAAGAAAAAAGATTAAGTTGCTTAAATGACCGCCGTTATATGACTGAACTGGTGTTAACAACTGCGAAAAATCAAACTTAAATTGAAACAATTTGTATGCACATTTCGAGGGAATAGTTTACTTACTTACCGGTAGTTATAAGTTCAGTGTATAATGGCAAAACAGGATGTTTTTATTAGACATGAATAAAATAATGTATAAACCATGGGGTCGTCATGTTACGCTACCTCTATAGCACACGGTCTTACTAAATTAACGAAATTGGTATCGCAAATAAGTATAGTCTTGTGAAAATACAAATATAAAAACTGATAAAAACAAAACGACCGGTACACATTTTATTAAATAATGAGTATAATAAGTAGTATTGCCCGTAATGTAACTTATTTTTATTTCAGCTTTTTGAATGAGGGGCGGTGATTAGTTTATGATACAATAAATGTACAAATATCGACTCTCAATAGGCCTAATTCAGTCAATACAAAACTCATGTCAATCATGTCAGCGATAAAGAGAAACGAAAACATTAACAAACCGAAATAAATATCAGATATTCGTTAAAAATATCTTTAAATTGATACAAAAAGAACGAAAGATGTACACAAATAATTACATCAAATCAAAGATAATTTCATGATTATAGACACGAAGCTTAAGTACAGCCTCGACGTATAATTTATTCTTAAAAAAACACTCTATACAAATATCAGACAAACAATTAAATGATATAAATCAAAACCTATTTTGAACATGCGCGATCGAAACGGTCAATATACAAACATTGAATTAAATGATCTAAGAGTAAAAGCTAACAACTGGTGAAATGGTTACACAAATTATCTCTGTTTTGGGGTTAACAAATATCAATACATTAGCAAAGGCCTCGATCTGATTTTTTTCCTGACCACTGCTATTTTTGCAATTCGAGTGTATATACATTTTCGATTTCAGAATTAAATATCTGGCCTATTTCGCATTTGTCGACACATGTTTTTCTTAACTTTTATTTTAATTTATATTGAAATATATGTATTATAAGTTTGTGCACATGTTATATAAATTAATAAATATTTGACAAAATCGTGCATACTCACTTTAACTAGTTCCAACGGCTTTCGTAATTCTTTTTCATAACCCTTAGGAACGAGATAACTAACTCGTAAACCGAGTTATTGAGTCGTGGAAACGAGTTATATAATTAAATTAAGTCGTGAAAACGACACGGTTAACCCATATGAACGACCTGGTAAAGCGCGTAAATCGAGCCTCATGAAGATTTGTTGTTTTCTCGATTTATTTTCAGCGTCGTAGCCATGCTGAGGCACACCGAGGCAGTTGCCTCGGCTTAAATTTGCAGAGCAATGTTGAGATTAGAAGGAAAAAAAGGAAAATTTATGTCATATAATAAAATCTATATAAGAACTTGAGGCAATTTAATGAATTTTAGGCACTATGATATTCACAAACAAATATTATCATTGAGTACTATTGGTTCATGTTGAGGCAGATAATAATTTCAATTTAATAACTTCAATTGATGCCAAAATGGCTCAGCAAAATGATTTGGAAAATCCGTATATTAAACAAAGCGTCGCACTGTACACTTCGATGCCATAATCATGGTGGACATCGGAACGTATCGAGCTAGAATCGGGTGTTTTACGGCTAGGTCTGGGTCTATTTTGGACCTAGACACACTTCGGGTGGTTGGCGTTTTCGGCTTTTTTGGTATTCTCCTCTTTATGGAGAAGAGTTGAATCCGGGACCGTTTCAGGTGGTAAGAATCTTTTTTTTATTCAATAAAAGACATATTATGTATACATGTATATGATCATAAAACAAAGTAATACTTTGTAGCAGCAATACTGTTCAAACATGTAATACAAGATATGCTAATATATACTTTTTTTGACCTTGTGGTTTCCTTTTGATTAAAAAATAATAAAAATTAATAATTGTGTTTCTTTGGTGGTTTGTGATAGGTGTTTAAAAAAATGAAAAACAAAAGAATGGTTATGAATAAGGATGTGGTGCATGAAGTGGGTAGAAAGCATACTGGACTTGTTTATGAAAGTTTTGTTCAAATATATGAAGTGTATCATTGTTTAGGGCAATTTCTTTTTCAATTTGAATCTTCAGTTTTAAATAATTGATACAACAGTTCATTGAAGGTACTTGTTTTCTGTATTTCATGCTGAATATAAAATATTTCATTAAAACAATTATGTTATTCACAGCGTTATTTACCCCTTGTATTTTGAAGGTATTTACCCCCAAACTGATGCCTAAGAGAGATAGTTTAACATTAACTTGTTGTTTCTCTAGAAAGAATGACAATTGATTCCATAGAGGTTGAATATGTTTACACTCCCAGAAAAGGTGTTCTATTGTTTCAATATGTTCATTACACATATCACGTAGATTAGTGTTGGATAAGTTGCACTTAAAAATATATTTATTTGTAGCTATGATTCTCTGGTAAGAATCTTTGTTAACATTAGAATTTTTAAATTATCTCGCGTATTAAATTTTTTTGACATAACGAAGTTCAAGTCTTTTCTTTTTAATAGTCAATGTAGTTGATGATAGAACTGACAGAAAATGATGACGCAGTGCTAAAACAAAATTTTACTCAAGAAATTGAAAAAATGACCATAAAATGTACTCATTTAAGTTAAATATGTGTACTCCTCATGATTATCAATATGTCCCTGTAACGCAATCGGTAACGCGTCAGACTCTGGATCCATTGACCACTATAATATTGTCACTGCGTTCGTTCGAACTCCAGAAGTTCCGTTCATTGTCCCTTTAAACACCGTTTATGGTAACGGAATCTTAAGTTGACAGTAAACTTGAAGCAGATTTTTATTCTAATTTCATTGATACTAAACGGTCATATGTAGCGTCCACGATTCCGATAATTTAGGTATAAAATGTGGTTTTAATGGCATTTAAAACGCATCAAGAGACGTTCTAGGTATAAACAAAATTCTGGTGGGGCATCCCCCCGGACACCCCTACAATGACCTAAGATACTGCCTCGGCTAAAATTTGGGTCTGGCTGCGCCACTGATTTTAATATATTGTAATCTCAAAATAGGTGTATAATAAATGAAATATTGCTTGTGCGATATCGAATTCCAGTCGCCATGCGCGCTCGTGACTAAAACATCACACAAATCATGCGAATCAACACATTGGAAAACCACTCATATGCTATTTCAAATATAAAGATCTAGATATGCTCAAGTTTTGCAGAATAACGTTATACTACCTGCAAGTGTGCATATGTACAAACAACGTCCTCAATTGTTTGTGGATATTGTTACGCAAGTAATATATGCGAAACAAAATCATAGAATATAATAATGTTGAAGACATATGGGAACACATGGCCGTATGTTCAAACAGTTCAATGATATGTACATGTTTCCTTACTAAGATCATTTGCTAGATCGCAAGGAAGCATAGCAACGCATCACGGGGTCGATCCCCGGGCCGACCACATATATATATTTTATTTCATCCGATATCGAAGATTCGAACAACATAGTTATACAATAATCACAAAGCATGTTTAACTAAGAAAGTGTGGAATTATTTACAAATTATGTAATCATGAATACATATACAAACAAACAAACATCTTAATGATATTATTTCAGCTGTTGTTATATTTACAATATCACATACCAAAGTCGAAAGCGAAAGTGGGTGTATTATTTGTAAACTTATAAAGATGAAGTTAGTTATCTTAAACCAAATAGTAGGTAAATATACATGAAGTATTCGGTTACCACACTGTTAAAACAAATCACATATGAGTTTGAGTAAAACGAAATTGCTAAAAAAGGTCATCTTCAGTTACTGATAATGCAAGACACACTAGATGTCTACTCATTGTCATTACTGAAAGAATCATAAATTGCATAAATTTGCAGTGCCCAGTCACTTTGTACAATTCCCCAATAAGATTATTCCTGTTGGATTATGTTTTTTTTTCACAAAGCCAGAGAGTATGGTTCACAATACTGTCGGTGAACTTGTTACAGATTGCACATTTACTTGCAAATTGCCTGGCCATCGCCATACTAAGGATCTTTTTTTACTTATGGTTTATCACAGAGAGTAACAGTGAAGTCTTAGAAATTACGATGACGGTAAGCGGTCTGTCAGCTTCAAATAGTTTTGAGTCCTCAAGACATGTTATTTCATTTGCATTTTGTGAGTGTCTTTGTCTGTTTGTCATTCTAACACTGCTTTTGATTGTACGTTTCTATGCCATATTTCCGGGGAATGCACAACTTTCCAGATATGTTTCTAGGCTAGGCATCAAACTGTACTTTTGTAAAAGTCTGTAGATGTCAGGAATGAGCCATTGCACATTAACGCACCCTAAGCAATATCGTACTAGTCTGTGGATGAACACTTTCTTGGCTAGAACTCTAACTGGAAGCCGGCACTGTTGCCCCAAAAACTCAAGTTTCTCAAAGTCTATCAGTTCTTCCGCGGATTCAATGTTTTAACATGACAATGCAACATCGGTGTTTGTGTTCCTACCGACGCTAAGAATTTGTTTAACACATTTTCTATGGGATACTTCAATTTGATTTATGTCACCATTAGAATAGTTGCCCCTTAGCCGCGAGCCGTATAAAACTTTGGGCAAAACCACTTTGACATATATTTTTCGAAGTGTTATAGGATTAAGTTCAGCAGGAATAAATCCGCAATAAAGAATAGAAATAAGAGTTGCTTAACTGACCGCCCTTATATGACTGAATTAGTGTTTCAAACTGCAAAAAATCAAACTTTAAACAGAAAAAAAATTATATGCCTTTTTCAAGGAAAGTAAAGAATAGTGTACTTACTTACGGGTAGTCATAAGTTCAGTGATAATGGTAACATAGGATTTTTAATTAGACATGAATAAGGAAATTAAAACTAAAATATAGTATTAACGACTCAAATATAGTATTAATCATGGAGTCGTCATGTAACGCTACCTCTATATCACACGGTTTCATAAAACTAACGGAATTGGTATTGCAAAATAAATCTCTTAAATATCGCCTCGTGAGAATACAAATATAAAACTGATAAAAGACACGCTTCGGTGAATAAATGATTGAATAATTATTGCTCCTTATGTAAATTATTTTTATTTCAGCTTTTTTAAAAGAGGAGCGGTGATTATTTTTTAATACAAATGTCGATTCTCAATAGGCATAATACCAAACGCATGTAATAAGGTTAGCAATAAATAGAAACGAAAACATCGTAAGCAGACTTTCGATAAAAATGACTTTAAATTGATACAAATAGAATGAAAGATTTGCAAAAATAATTGCATCAAATCAAAGATAATTTCATAATTATAGACACGAAGCTTAATTACAGCGTTGACGTACTTACAAATCACAAATCATTTTGAAAATGCGCGATCGAAACGGTCCAGATACAAACATTTAATTAAATAAAAGCTAACAATTGGTATAGTTGGTACACACATTAATTCTGTTTTTGGGGTTAACAAATATTAATAAAATAGCAAAAAGCTTGTTTTTAATTTTTTCCTGACCACTGGTTTTTTTCAATTAATGTGAAAGTAAAAATGTAAAAACAGAATTAACCATGCGCTTGGTGTGGATTCGCAAAATCATACACTTGGTTTGTTTATGTTCGAAAGAATTTTACAAGATCCCTTAACGTCAGTATGACTTTACGTCTATATATGTTCCTAAGTAGGTTTAAAAGATAGTATACATTTATATGAATAGATTGATGAACACGAATCCTGAATTGTTCAACAAATACAGATAATAAATGACAGAAATAGTGAAACAGCAAGAAGCTTGCATCCATCCGATTCATTCTGACCTTTTTTCAATACATACTGCATAGACATTGGGTGACACTACAACTCCATTTACGATAATATTATCTGATTACCTTATAGTATATTTATTGATAATATTGGAATCAATAATCACCTTAATTGCATAGCAAAAGATAAGATAAACTATTGAATGTGTTTTTTAAGCAAATGAAGAGTACACTGATAAAGTTTAGATGACGATTGATCAGGTGCAAAGCTGTAAAAACAAAATGGCGCACATTGCAGTAGTCAATAAAGTTTGCTGTTTTCAGATTGTTATTATACCAATGTTCATGTGCTTGCTACTATTCAAGATAATTAGACAACATATTGAATGCATCATTCTTGAAAGACTTATACCATTCGACTTACATGTAGCTGACTAAAGGTGTTTTCGACTCACAGAGGAAGTTTCTTATCGAGGAAAACATGACAAGCGCTTGTTTTAAACTAGGATGATCAACCAGCAATTGCACTAAAGAATTAATGATTAATCTTTCTGGAATCGATAGCCAACAATTAAAACAAAACTAAAGAGGTAACACGAGTTTGTGTGTGAAACTTCGATGTATGTGGTTATCGTTAGCCTGACATATGCAAACATACAATACTAGAAATAGCACTCATTTGCAAAAGGACGAACTTAACACCAAACCAAGGATTTATGTTGCACTCACAGGCACATAGATGCATCAGTCATTTGATGCAGACTAGTCAAATGTGATTTTCCATGTAATGTATACATAGTTTTCCATGTAATGTATACATAGTTTTGATTTCTTTCGTCAAAATCTATAGAAAGATAATATATTATACAAATATTTGTTTCATTGCATTGAGTACACCATCAACAACAGAAGAATTGTTGTAATGATCGGCCCATACCTAAACTGCAGAGAAA